>NW_026530686.1:0-22500 GCF_014839835.1 Dryobates pubescens | reverse complement strand
GTGCAGGATGGAGAGGAGAAGGCTCCCGGGAGAGCTTCTTGTGGCTGCAGGCAGGGGGCCAGGGAGGAGCTGGTCAGTGGCAATGAGTGGAGCTCCCAGTGGCCCTGCTATGGGCAGAGGAGGCTGCCAAGGGCTGGCTGTTAAGATCCAGGCTCCCGAGAGGGCACAGCACCCTGGAGCTGCTCTGCTCTGGAGGCAGCCTGAGGGAGTTGGGGTTGTGCAGGCTGGAGAGGAGAAGGCTCCCAGGAGAGCTTCTGGTGGCCTTCCAGGGGCTGCAGGGGGCTGCAGGAAAGCTGGGGAGGGACTTTGGAGGGGGTCAGGGAGGGAGAGGACTGGGGGGATGGAGCACAACCAGAAGTGGGGAGATTCAGATTGTCATAGCATCAGTCAGGGTTGGAAGGGACCACAAGGCTCAGCCAGTTCCAACCCCCTGCCGTGGGCAGGGACACCCCACACTAGAGCAGGCTGCCCAGAGCCTCATCCAGCCTGGGCTTAAACACCTCCAGGGCTGGGGCCCCAACCACCTCCCTGGACAACCCATCCCAGGGCTTCACCACTCTCATGGGGAAGAACTTCCTCCTCCCCTCCAGCCTGAATCTCCCCACCTTCAGCTTCATTCCATCCCCCCTGGTCCTATCACTGCCTGAGATCCTGAGCAGTCCCTCCCCAGCCTTCCTGCAGCCCCCTGCAGATCCTGCAAGGCCACAATGAGGTCACCTGGGAGCCTTCTCTTCTCCAGACTGAACAGCCCCAACTCCTTCAGGCTGTGCTCACAGCAGAGCAGCTCCAGCCCTCTGCTCATCCTCCTGGCCCTGCTCTGGACACCTCCCAGCCCCTCCAGATCCCCCTTGTCCTAGGGGCTCCAGAGCTGGAGGCAGTGCTCCAGGTGGGGTCTCACAGAGCTGAGCAGAGGGGGAGAATCCCCTCCCTGGCCCTGCTGGCCACACTTCCCTTGCTGCAGCCCAGGCTCTGCTTGGCTCTCTGGGCTGCAAGTGCACTCTGAGAGCTCCTGCTGAGCTTCTCCTCCCCCAGCACCCCCAAGGCTCTCTCCTCAGGGCTGCTTTCCAGCCAGTCCCTGCCCAGCCTGCATTTGTGCCTGGGGTTGCCTTGAGCCAGCTGCAGGACCCTGCCCTTGGGCTTGTTGAACCTCCTGAGGTTGGCTTCTGCCCAGCTCTGCAGCCTGCCCAGCTCCCTCTGGCTGGATCCCTTCCCTCCAGCCTGCCCAGCTCCCTCTGGCTGGATCCCTTCCCCCCAGCCTGCCCAGGTCCCTCTGGATGGATCCCTTCCCTCCAGCCTGCCCAGGTGCCCCTGGCTGGATCCCTTCCCTCCAGCCTGCCCAGCTCTCCCTGGCTGGATCCCTTCCCCCCAGCCTGCCCAGCTCCCCCTGGCTGGATCCCTTCCCCCCAGCCTGTCCAGCTCCCCCTGGCTGGATCCCTTCCCTCCAGCCTGCCCAGCTCCCTCTGGCTGGATCCCTTCCCTCCAGCCTGCCCAGCTCCCTCTGGATGGATCCCTTCCCTCCAGCCTGCCCAGCTCTCCCTGGCTGGATCCCTTCCCTCCAGCCTCTCCAGCTCCCTCTGGATGGATCCTTCCCTCCAGCCTGCCCAGCTCCCTCTGGATGGATCCCTTCCCTCCAGCCTGTCCAGGTCCCCCTGGCTGGATCCCTTCCCTCCAGCCTGCCCAGCTCCCTCTGGATGGATCCCTTCCCTCCAGCCTGCCCAGCTCTCCCTGGCTGGATCCCTTCCCTCCAGCCTCTCCAGCTCCCTCTGGATGGATCCTTCCCTCCAGCCTGCCCAGCTCCCTCTGGATGGATCCTTCCCTCCAGCCTGTCCAGGTCCCCCTGGCTGGATCCCTTCCCTCCAGCCTGCCCAGCTCCCTCTGGATGGATCCCTTCCCTCCAGCCTGCCCAGCTCTCCCTGGCTGGATCCCTTCCCTCCAGCCTGCCCAGCTCTCCCTGGCTGGATCCCTTCCCTCCAGCCTCTCCAGCTCCCTCTGGCTGGATCCCTTCCCTCCAGCCTGCCCAGTTCTCCCTGGCTGGATCCCTTCCCTCCAGCCTGCCCAGCTCCCTCTGGCTGGATCCCTTCCCTCCAGCCTCTCCAGCTCCCTCTGGCTGGATCCCTTCCCTCCAGCCTGCCCAGTTCTCCCTGGCTGGATCCCTTCCCTCCAGCCTGCCCAGCTCCCTCTGGATGGATCCCTTCCCTCCAGCCTGCCCAGCTCCCTCTGGATGGATCCTTCCCTCCAGCTGTCTGCTGCCCCACACAGCTTGGTGTCAGCAGCAGCCCTGCTGAGGCTGCACTCAGTGCCACTGTCCCTGGCACCCACAGAGATGTTGAACAAGCCTGGTGCCAGGACTGCTCCCTGAGGGACTCTGCTTGTCCCTGGCCTCCATGGGCCATGGAGCCATGGAGAGCCACTCTCTGGGTGCAGCCCTCAAGCCAGTTCTGTATCCCTCTGGGGGTCACCCATCACACCCCTGTGTCAGCAGCCTGAGGCCAGGCTGTGGTGTGGGGCAGTGTCAAAGGCTTTGCTCAGGGCCAGGGAACCGACAGCAGCTGCTGCCCCTCAGCTGTTGATGTTGTCACCTGTGCAGAGAAGGCCACCAGGTTGGTCAGGCAGGAAGCTCTTCCCCAGGAGGGTGGTGAGAGCCTGGCCCAGGCTGCCCAGGGAGGTGGTGGAAGCCTCTTCCTCATCCCTGGAGGTGTTTCAGGCCAGGCTGGAGCTGGCTGTGAGCAACCTGCCCTGGGCTGAGCTGTCCCTGCCCATGGCAGGGGGCTGGAGCTGGCTGAGCCTTGAGGTCCCTTCCAGCCCTGACAACTCAGTGATGAACTGGAGCTGCCTCTGCCCCTTGTGTGTGCTGGGACTCAGGGCCAGGCTGCACTCTTCCCCTTGCTCCTGAATGTGGCATTTGGAACCCAGGCAATTTTCCTCCCTGTTCTGGGGCTGCCCTACGTGCCCCAGACCTGGAGAAGCCTCCCAGGAGTCTCTTGAGGTCCCCTCCAGCCCTGCCCCCTCTGTGATTGTTGCTGGTGATGGATTTGCAGTCAGGATTTCCACTGAAGCTTCCAGGTCCAGCCTGGGGCAGTTCTCATCTCACTCCTGGGCCAGGGCTGAAATCTCCTCTCTGTGCTTTTGCCCTGGGCAGCTCTGGGCTCAAAACTAAGAGAAATTCTTAGCCAGGGAACTCTTCCCTGCTGCAGCCTCAGGCTCAGGGAGTGCAGCCTCTGCCCTTCACAGCCTCTGCTCCTCACACCCTCTGCCCCTCACAGCCTCTGCCCCTCACAGCCTCTGCCCCTCACACCCTCTGCCCCTCACAGCCTCTGCTCCTCACACCCTCTGCCCTTCACAGCCTCTGCTCCTCACAGCCTCTGCCCTTCACAGCCTCTGCTCCTCACACCCTCTGCTCCTCACACCCTCTGCCCCTCACACCTTCTGCTCCTCACAGCCTCTGCCCTTCACAGCCTCTGCCCCTCACAGCCTCTGCCCCTCACACCCTCTGCCCCTTACACCCTCTGCCCCTCACACCCTCTGCCCTTCACAGCCTCTGCCCCTCACACCCTCTGCCCCTCACAGCCTCTGCCCCTCACACCCTCTGCCCCTCACAGCCTCTGCCCCTCACACCCTCTGCTCCTCACACCCTCTGCCCCTCACACCCTCTGCCCCTCACAGCCTCTGCCCCTCACACCCTCTGCCCCTCACACCCTCTGCCCCTCACACCCTCTGCCCCTCACACCCTCTGCCCTTCACAGCCTCTGCCCCTCACACCCTCTGCTCCTCACACCCTCTGCCCCTCACACCCTCTGCCCTTCACAGCCTCTGCTCCTCACACCCTCTGCTCCTCACACCCTCTGCCCCTCACACCCTCTGCCCTTCACAGCCTCTGCCCCTCACACCCTCTGCCCCTCACAGCCTCTGCCCCTCACACCCTCTGCTCCTCACACCCTCTGCCCCTCACACCCTCTGCCCCTCACAGCCTCTGCCCCTCACACCCTCTGCCCCTCACACCCTCTGCCCCTCACACCTTCTGCCCCTCACACCCTCTGCCCTTCACAGCCTCTGCCCCTCACACCCTCTGCTCCTCACACCCTCTGCCCCTCACACCCTCTGCCCTTCACAGCCTCTGCTCCTCACACCCTCTGCTCCTCACACCCTCTGCCCCTCACACCCTCTGCCCTTCACAGCCTCTGCTCCTCACACCCTCTGCCCCTCACACCTTCTGCTCCTCACAGCCTCTGCCCTTCACAGCCTCTGCCCCTCACAGCCTCTGCCCCTCACACCCTCTGCTCCTCACACCCTCTGCCCCTCACACCCTCTGCCCTTCACAGCCTCTGCCCCTCACAGCCTCTGCCCTTCACAGCCTCTGCCCCTCACAGCCTCTGCCCCTCACACCCTCTGCTCCTCACACCCTCTGCCCCTCACACCCTCTGCCCTTCACAGCCTCTGCCCCTCACAGCCTCTGCTCCTCACACCCTCTGCTCCTCACAGCCTCTGCTCCTCACAGCCTCTGCCCCTCACACCTTCTGCCCCTCACACCCTCTGCCCTTCACACCCTCTGCCCCTCACACCCTCTGCTCCTCACACCCTCTGCTCCTCACAGCCTCTGCCCCTCACACCCTCTGCCCTTCACACCCTCTGCCCCTCACACCTTCTGCTCCTCACACCCTCTGCCCCTCACAGCCTCTGCCCCTCACACCCTCTGCCCCTCACACCTTCTGCCCTTCACAGCCTCTGCCCCTCACACCCTCTGCTCCTCACAGCCTCTGCTCCTCACACCCTCTGCCCCTCACAGCCTCTGCCCTTCACAGCCTCTGCTCCTCACAGCCTCTGCCCCTCACACCCTCTGCTCCTCACACCCTCTGCCCCTCACAGCCTCTGCCCCTCACAGCCTCTGCTCCTCACAGCTTCTGCCCCTCACAGCCTCTGCTCCTCACAGCCTCTGCCCCTCACAGCCTCTGCCCCTCACAGCCTCTGCTCCTCACACCCTCTGCCCCTCACACCCTCTGCCCCTCACAGCCTCTGCCCCTCACACCCTCTGCTCCTCACAGCCTCTGCCCCTCACAGCCTCTGCTCCTCACAGCCTCTGCCCCTCACACCCTCTGCCCCTCACACCCTCTGCTCCTCACACCCTCTGCCCCTCACAGCCTCTGCCCCTCATACCCTCTGCTCCTCACACCCTCTGCCCCTCACAGCCTCTGCCCCTCACACCTTCTGCCCCTCACACCCTCTGCCCCTCACAGCCTCTGCCCCTCACACCCTCTGCTCCTCACACCCTCTGCCCCTCACACCCTCTGCTTCTCACAGCCTCTGCCCCTCACAACCTCTGCCCCTCACACCTTCTGCCCCTCACAGCCTCTGCTCCTCACACCCTCTGCCCCTCACACCTTCTGCCCCTCACAGCCTCTGCCCCTCATACCCTCTGCTCCTCACACCCTCTGCCCCTCACACCCTCTGCCCCTCACACCCTCTGCCCCTCACACCTTCTGCCCCTCACAGCCTCTGCCCCTCACACCCTCTGCCCCTCACACCTTCTGCCCCTCACACCTTCTGCCCCTCACACCCTCTGCCCCTCACACCTTCTGCCCCTCACACCCTCTGCCCCTCACACCCTCTGCCCCTCACACCCTCTGCCCCTCACACCTTCTGCCCCTCACAGCCTCTGCCCCTCACAGCCTCTGCCCCTCACAGCCTCTGCTCCTCACACCCTCTGCCCCTCACAGCCTCTGCCCCTCACACCCTCTGCCCCTCACAGCCTCCTCTTCCTCCTTGGTTGCCCTTCCTGGACTGAGCTCTCCACTTGGAGATTAACATTGCAGGCAGCAGCGATCCCAGGGAGTCTCTGCTGCCAATTGCAGCAGAGCTGGGCTGGGCAGGAGGCATTTGGAGCTCCTCCTTTGTTTGCTCTGCTCCTGATGTTTGTCTGCACAGCTTTCCAAGACACTCAGCTCTGTTGTCCACTCCTGTCCTTGTCCTCTGATGAACTTGCAGAGGGCTCAGCAGCCATCCCTGAAGCCAGCCCCTGGCTCCTTGCTCGTCAAGAGGTCGCTGCAGAGGGTTTGCTCCTCCTGTGCTTGGGATCCTATTCACTTGCAGCCTCCCTGCCCATGGCAAAGTCGATGTTTGTTTCTTCCTGTGCCAATTTGTGCTGTGGATTAAAGAGGTCTTCCCCCTCCCTGGGCTTCTTACCTCCCTAGTCGCATTTACAGCCTCTCCCAGAGCTCCAGGGGCTGGGGAGGAGAGGCTGAGAGCCCTGGGGGTGCTCAGTGTGCAGAGCAGGAGGCTGAGAGGGAGCTGCTGAAAGGCTCTCAGGAGCTGAGGGCTGGGGGGCAGGAGGGAGGGGGCAGGGCCAGGCTCTGCTCAGCTGCAGCCTGGCACAGGCCAAGGGGCAGGGGATGGAAACTGCAGCCCAGGAGGTTCCACCTCGACAGGAGGAGGAACTTCTGCCCTGGGAGGCTCCCAGAGGCCTGGAGCAGGCTGCCCAGGGGGGTGGTGGAGTCTCCTTCCCTGCAGCCTTTGCAGACCCTTCTGGCAGGGCAGGCTCTGGGCTGTCCCTTCAGGCTCTGGGCTGTCCCTGCAGGCTCTGGGCTGTGCCTGCAGGCTCTGGGCTGTCCCTGCAGGCTCTGGGCTGTGCCTGCAGGCTCTGGGCTGTCCCTGCAGGCTCTGGGCTGTGCCTGCAGGCTCTGGGCTGTCCCTGCAGGCTCTGGGCTGTGCCTGCAGGCTCTGGGCTGTGCCTGCAGGCTCTGGGCTGTCCCTGCAGGCTCTGGGCTGTGCCTGCAGGCTCTGGGCTGTCCCTGCAGGCTCTGGGCTGTCCCTGCAGGCTCTGGGCTGTGCCTGCAGGCTCTGGGCTGGCCCTGCAGGCTCTGGGCTGTGCCTGCAGGCTCTGGGCTGTGCCTGCAGGCTCTGGGCTGTGCCTTCAGGCTCTGGGCTGTCCCTGCAGGCTCTGGGCTGTGCCTGCAGGCTCTGGGCTGTGCCTGCAGGCTCTGGGCTGTGCCTTCAGGCTCTGGGCTGTCCCTGCAGGCTCTGGGCTGTGCCTGCAGGCTCTGGGCTGTCCCTTCAGGCTCTGGGCTGTGCCTGCAGGCTCTGGGCTGTGCCTGCAGGCTCTGGGCTGTCCCTGCAGGCTCTGGGCTGTCCCTGCAGGCTCTGGGCTGTGCCTTCAGGCTCTGGGCTGTGCCTCCAGGCTGGAGAGGGCTCTGGGCAGGCTGATCTGGTTCAGGCTGTCCCTGCTGACTGCAGAGGGCTTGGCCTGGGTGAGCTTGGCAGGTCCCTTCCATTGCAGAGCCTTCTGTGAGGCTGGGAGTCCTTGGGCTGGGCTCTGCTGGCTGGAGGGCAGCAGCCCAGGGCTTGGCTGGTTCCCTGGGATGGGCTGAAGCCATTTGTGCTCCTCCTGCATTCCGGGAAGAGGATGGAGCTCTGCAGCTGCCTGTTCTTGGGAACTGACAGTCCCAGGCATGCTGCCAAACCTGCTGCTGATGGATGAGCCCCTGGGAGCCTGCAAACCCTTCAGGCAAGGCAGAGCAGAGCTCTTCAGGGATGGTTCAGAGCAAAGGGGCAGCCTGCAAATGGGAGCTGCTGGAAGGGGTGATGACAAAAATCAGCAGCAGGAGGAGAGGGAGAGGGAGAGGGAGAGGGAGAGGGAGAGGGAGAGGGAGAGGGAGAGGGAGAGGGAGAGGGAGAGGGAGAGGGAGAGGGAGAGGGAGAGGGAGAGGGAGAGGGAGAGGGAGAGGGAGAGGGAGAGGGAGAGGGAGAGGGAGAGGGAGAGGGAGAGGGAGAGGGAGAGGCTCACAGGTGGCACTGGCTTGGAAGGGACCCTCAATGGCAGCTTGTCCAGGCCCCTGCAGGCTGCTCAGGGCCACCTCCACGCTGACCCTGACCATGTCCAGGGATGAAACCTCCTCCAGCACCTCCCTGGGCAGCCTGTTGCAGTGCTCCAGCAGCCTCAGCAGGGACAGCTCCAGCCAGGGCAGGCTGCCCAGGGCCACAGCCAGGCTGAGCCTGGCTGCCTGCAGGGATGGAGCTCCAGCAGCTCCCTGGGCAGCCTGTGCCAGGCTCTGCCCAGCCTCCTACTGCAGAACTTCTGCTGATGTCCAACCTCCCTCTGCCCTGCTCCAGCTCCCAACCATTGCCCCTCAGCCCTCACCCCAAGCCCTTCTGAGCAGCCTCTCCCCAGCCTGCAGCTCCTCTGCAGCCACTGAAATGAGCTCTGAGGCCTCCCTGGAGCCTTCTCCTCTCCAGGCTGAGCAGCCCCAACCTTCCCAGCCTGTCCCCACAGGGGAGGTGTTCCAGCCCCCCCCCGATGATCCTGGTGGGCTCCTCTGGCCCCTCTCCAGCAGGCCCTTGTGCTGAGGACCCCAGGCTGCTCTCAGGGAGCTGCAGAGCCCCAGGCTGTGCTGCAGGAGCAGGGCAGCAGCAGGGAGGGGGCTGCACAATCTGTCGCTGGCCCCAGCCCCGGGAGCAGGCAGGCAGGGGGGGGCTGGAACAGGAAAGCAGCACAGCACTGGGGGTGGGAGGGCTGGCAGGGACCCAGGCCCTGGGCAGCCTCTGTGCTGGGGCTCCACACCTGCCTGCTGCCCCTCCAGGGAGCAGCTCATTGCCTGCAGTGCTCCTGCAGCCTGGGCGCCCTTGGAGCAGTGCTGAGGTGGCCACGAAGAGCAAGACACAGCTGAGGGGGAGGGGAAGGGAAGGGAAGGGAAGGGAAGGGAAGGGAAGGGAAGGGAAGGGAAGGGAAGGGAAGGGAAGGGAAGGGAAGGGAAGGGAAGGGAAGGGAAGGGAAGGGAAGGGAAGGGAAGGGAAGGGAAGGGAAGGGAAGGGAAGGGAAGGGAAGGGAGGCAGAGGGCTGTGGGCAGTAGGACAGAGCCCAGTGGGGTCCCTCAGGGGTCGGTACTGGGACCAGAGCTGTTCAATATCTTCATCAAAGCCCTGGCTGAGGGCACAGAGGGCACTGCCAGCAGGTTTGCTGCTGGCACCGAGCTGGGAGCAGTGAGGACTCCTCCCAGGCTCCCAGGATGCTGGTGATGGAAGGGACCTCTGGAGATCACACAGGATCACAGGGGATCACAGGATGCTGGGGGGTGGAAGGGACCTCTGGAGATCACAGAGGATCACAGAGTGCTGGGGCTTGGAAGGGACCTCTGGAGCTCCTCCAGTCCAAGCCCCCTGCCAGAGCAGCAGCACAGAACCCAGCACAGGTCCCACAGGGACACATCCAGAGGGGGCTGCAAAGGCTCCAGGGAAGGAGACTCCACAACCTCTCTGGGCAGCCTGGGCCAGGCCTCTGGGACCCCCACAGGGCAGAAGTTCCTCCTCCTGTTGAGGTGGAACCTCCTGGGCTGCAGTTTCCACCCACTGCCCCTTGGCCTGGCCCAGGGTGCAGCTGAGCAGAGCCTGGCCCTGCCCCCTCCCTCCTGCCCCCCAGCCCTCAGCTCCTGAGAGCCTTTCAGCAGCTCCCTCTCAGCCTTCTGCTCTGCACACTGAGCACCCCCAGGGCTCTCAGCCTCTCCTCCCCAGGCAGTGCTCCAGGTCCCTCCAGCATCCTCAGAGCCCTCTGTTGGACTCTCTCCAGCAGGTCTCTGCCCCTCTGGAGCTGGGCAGCCCAGAGCTGGATGCAATATTCCTGGGCAGAGTACAGGGGGAGGAGAACCTCCCTGGGTCCCCTGGGCACAGTCCTCTGAACGCCCCCAAGGAGGGAGCTGCAGCCTCAGGTTTCCAGAGCCTTCCTGGTTTTGTAAGTGACCAGAGGGAGAAGCTCAGCCTGGAGGTTACCTGAGGACACTGAGGATGCTCCCAGTCTGCCTGGCTTCAGGAAGCAGCTGGATGAGAAATGCATCCAGGGCCATTAAAGCAGCTCAGGCCTGGGCAGCCCCTGAGCCATAGGTTGGTGCAGGAGGAGAAGCCATGGCAGGGCTGCTGGCCCTGCTCCTAGCAGCCCTCCCTGCTGCCTGCCCCTGCTCCTAGCAGCCCTCCCTGCTGCCTGCCCCTGCTCCTAGCAGCCTTCCCTGCTGCCTGCCCCTGCTCCTAGCAGCCCTCCCTGCTGCCTGCCCCTGCTCCTAGCAGCTCTCCCTGCTGCCTGCCCCTGCTCCTAGCTGCCTGCCCCTGCTCCTAGCAGCCTTCCCTGCTGGCTGCCCCTGCTCCTAGCAGCCCTCCCTGCTGCCTGCCCCTGCTCCTAGCTGCCTGCCCCTGCTCCTAGCAGCCCTCCCTGCTGCCTGCCCCTGCTCCTAGCAGCCCTCCCTGCTGGCTGCCCCTGCTCCTAGCTGCCTGCCCCTGCTCCTAGCAGCCTTCCCTGCTGGCTGCCCCTGCTCCTAGCAGCCCTCCCTGCTGCCTGCCCCTGCTCCTAGCTGCCTGCCCCTGCTCCTAGCTGCCTGCCCCTGCTCCTAGCAGCCCTCCCTGCTGCCTGCCCCTGCTCCTAGCAGCCTTCCCTGCTGCCTGCCCCTGCTCCTAGCAGCCCTCCCTGCTGCCTGCCCCTGCTCCTAGCTGCATGCCCCTGCTCCTAGCTGCCTGCCCCTGCTCCTAGCAGCCCTCCCTGCTGCCTGCCCCTGCTCCTAGCAGCCTTCCCTGCTGCCTGCCCCTGCTCCTAGCAGCCCTCCCTGCTGCCTGCCCCTGCCAGTGGGGAGGAGCTGCCCACAGGAGGCTGCTTTGAGCTTCTTCAAGCCAGTAACCAATTCCCACAGGCCTGCAAGGAGAGCTGGAGAGGGACTGTGGAGGGGGTCAGGGAGGGAGAGGACTGGAGGGGGATGGAGCACAACCAGAAGTGGGGAGACTCAGATTGGATGTGAGGAAGAAGTTCTTCCCCAGGAGGGTGCTGAGAGCCTGGCCCAGGCTGCCCAGGGAGGTGCTGGAAGCCTCCTCCTCATCCCTGGAGGTGCTCAGGGCCAGGCTGGAGCTGGCTGTGAGCAACCTGCCCTGGGCTGAGCTGTCCCTGGGATGGAACTGGCTGAGCCCTGGGGTCCCTTCCAGCCCTGCCAGCTCTGTGACTCCATGATAGGAGAGGGAGAAGCAGCAGGGCACAAGGGGAAGGTGTGAGAGGGATCTGCTCAATAGCTCTCAAGGGCTGGGGAGCAGGAGGGAGGGGACAGGGCCAGGCTCTGCTCTGCTGCCCTGCAGCCTTGCTCCCCAGGCCTGTCCAGCCTGGGTGGGAAGCAGAGTTTGTGTGATGAGCATGAACCACCCCAGCCTAAAATTAGCTCTTAATGCAGGCAGGGAAGGGCTCTGCAACCTGGAGCTCAATCAATGAAGGCTTCTCTCCATCTCCCTGTGGCTGCCCTCAGCAGCAGGAGCCAGAGCCCTGCCCCTGCTCCTTCTGGCTGCTGGGGCTGGAGCTGAGGCTGATCCTCACCAGGGCTTCGGAGCCTCATCCTGTGCCAGGGATAAGCAGAACCATTCCTTGTGCACAAAGGCTTCCTGGGGAGGGAGAGGAGGGAAAATGCAGCACAGGGCAAGGTGATAATGAACTAACCACAGGACCCCAGAGTGCTGGGGGTTGGAAGGGACCTCTGGAGCTGGAGTGCAGTGCCCCCCCTGCCAGAGCAGGAGCACCTACAGAGGGTCACACAGGAACAGCTCCAGGGGGGGGGTTGGAAGGTCTGCAGGGACTGAGACCCCCAGCACCTCTCTGAGCAGCTGGGGTGGATTGAAATCAACCCCCCCAGCTAATTAGGAGACAATTAACCCCAGAGTGAAACTGCCAGCTGGGGAGGGAAGCAAATGGAGCTCTGTTTGCAGCACAGCCACAGCCTGGAAGTATGCAAAGCAATGAGCAGGTCCAAAGGAGTCAGTGCTGAGGTGGGTTTGCCACACAAGGACCCCACCCTGGGCAAAACCGGGGTGGGGGCCACCAAGAGCTTCCCCTTCTCTGCCCCCTGGAGAAGGGAAAGGAGAGAGAGAGGAGCAGGGAGTAGGTTGTTAGGTCCTTAGCCACAGCAAGAGCCCAGCCAAGGCCAGCAGCAGCCAGCAGCTGGTAGGAGTTGGAGCAGAGAGCCCAAAACAGCTGACATAAAGTTAGTTGTCTTCATTCTCAGGGCCAGGAGGTTGTTTGGAGCTCATCACTGGTTCTCCCTTTCCACCTCCTTCCCCCCTGTAGAAGGGAAAGGAGAGAGAGAGGAGCAGGGAGTAGGCTGTTAGGTCCTTAGCCACAGCAAGAGCCCAGCCAAGGCCAGCAGCAGCCAGCAGCTGGTAGGGGTTGGAGCAAAGAGCCCCAAAGAGCCCAAAACAGCTGACATAAAGTTAGTTGTCTTAATTATCAGGGCCAGGAGGTTGTTTGGAGCTCATCATTGGTTCTCCCTTTCCACCTCCTTCCCCCCTGTAGAAGGGAGAAGAGGAAAGAGAGGAGCAGGGAGTAGGTTGTTAGGTCCTTAGCCACAACAAGAGCCCAGCCAAGGCCAGCAGCAGCTGGTAGGAGTTAGAGCACAGAGCCCCAGAGAGAGAGGAATCATTCACACAGCTAACTCTGGGTCAGTTGGCAGAGCCAGGAGGCTGTTTGGAGCTCATCACTGGTACTCCCTTTCCACCTCCTTCCCCCCTGTAGAAGGGAAAGGAGAGAGAGAGGAGCAGGGAGTAGGCTGTTAGGTCCTTAGCCACAACAAGAGCCCAGCCAAGGCCAGCAGCAGCTGGCAGGAGTTGGAGCAAAGAGCCCCAAAGAGCCCAAAACAGCTGACATAGTTAGTTGTCTTCATTCTCAGGGCCAGGAGGTTGTTTGGAGCTCATCACTGGTTCTCCCTTTCCACCTCCTTCCCCCCTGTAGAAGGGAAAAGAGAGAGAGAGGAGCAGGGAGTAGGTTGTTAGGTCCTTAGCCACAACAAGAGCCCAGCCAAGGCCAGCAGCAGCTGGCAGGAGTTGGAGCAAAGAGCCCCAAAGAGCCCAAAACAGCTGACATAAAGTTAGTTGTCTTCATTCTCAGGGCCAGGAGGTTGTTTGGAGCTCATCACTGGTTCTCCCTTTCCACCTCCTTCCCCCCTGTAGAAGGGAAAGGAGAGAGAGAGGAGCAGGGAGTAGGCTGTTAGGTCCTTAGCCACAACAAGAGCCCAGCCAAGGCCAGCAGCAGCCAGCAGCTGGTAGGAGTTGGAGCAGAGAGCCCAAAACAGCTGACATAAAGTTAGTTGTCTTCATTCTCAGAGCCAGGAGGTTGTTTGGAGCTCATCATTGGTTCTCCCTTTCCACCTCCTTCCCCCCTGTAGAAGGGAAAGGAGAGAGAGAGGAGCAGGGAGTAGGTTCTCAGCTACTTAGCCACAGCAAGAGCCCAGCCAAGGCCAGCAGCAGCTGGTAGGGGTTGGAGCAAAGAGCCCCAGAGAGAGAGGAATCATTCACACAGCTAACTCTGGGTCAGTTGGCAGAGCCAGGAGGTTGTTTGGAGCTCATCATTGGTTCTCCCTTTCCACCTCCTTCCCCCCTGTAGAAGGGAAAAGAGGGAGAGAGGAGCAGGGAGTAGGCTGTTAGGTCCTTAGCCACAGCAAGAGCCCAGCCAAGGCCAGCAGCAGCCAGCAGCTGGTAGGAGTTGGAGCAAAGAGCCCCAAAGAGCCCAAAACAGCTGACATAAAGTTAGTTGTCTTAATTATCAGGGCCAGGAGGTTGTTTGGAGCTCATCATTGGTTCTCCCTTTCCACCTCCTTCCCCCCTGTAGAAGGGAGAAGAGGAAAGAGAGGAGCAGGGAGTAGGCTGTTAGGTCCTTAGCCACAGCAAGAGCCCAGCCAAGGCCAGCAGCAGCTGGTAGGAGTTGGAGCAGAGAGCCCAAAACAGCTGACATAAAGTTAGTTGTCTTCATTCTCAGAGCCAGGAGGTTGTTTGGAGCTCATCACTGGTTCTCCCTTTCCACCTCCTTCCCCCCTGTAGAAGGGAAAGGAGAGAGAGAGGAGCAGGGAGTAGGCTGTTAGGTCCTTAGCCACAGCAAGAGCCCAGCCAAGGCCAGCAGCAGCCAGCAGCTGGTAGGAGTTGGAGCAAAGAGCCCCAAAGAGCCCAAAACAGCTGACATAAAGTTAGTTGTCTTAATTATCAGGGCCAGGAGGTTGTTTGGAGCTCATCATTGGTTCTCCCTTTCCACCTCCTTCCCCCCTGTAGAAGGGAAAAGAGAGAGAGAGGAGCAGGGAGTAGGTTGTTAGGTCCTTAGCCACAACAAGAGCCCAGCCAAGGCCAGCAGCAGCTGGTAGGGGTTAAGCAAAGAGCCCCAAAGAGCCCAAAACAGCTGACATAAAGTTAGTTGTCTTAATTATCAGGGCCAGGAGGTTGTTTGGAGCTCATCATTGGTTCTCCCTTTCCACCTCCCTACCCCCTGTAGAAGGGAGAAGAGGAAAGAGAGGAGCAGGGAGTAGGCTGTTAGGTCCTTAGCCACAGCAAGAGCCCAGCCAAGGCCAGCAGCAGCCAGCAGCTGGTAGGAGTTGGAGCAGAGAGCCCAAAACAGCTGACATAAAGTTAGTTGTCTTCATTCTCAGGGCCAGGAGGTTGTTTGGAGCTCATCACTGGTTATCCCTTTCCACCTCCTTCCCCCCTGTAGAAGGGAAAAGAGAGAGAGGAGCAGGGAGTAGGTTCTCAGCTACTTAGCCACAGCAAGAGCCCAGCCAAGGCCAGCAGCAGCTGGCAGGAGTTAGAGCACAGAGCCCCAAGAGAGAGAGGAATCATTCACACAGCTAACTCTGGGTCAGTTGGCAGAGCCAGGAGGCTGTTTGGAGCTCATCATTGCTTCTCCCTTTCCACCCAAGGGCAATTTCCTGCCCTTCTACCACTCTCTCCTCAGGGTCTCTGGAAAGCTTCCTGGGCAGCAGCCTCCCCCTGCCCCAGCAGCCTGCCCCAGGCCTCCAGCAGCCTCAAGCCAAAGGAGCTCCTCCTGCCCATTGCCCCCAGCCCTGGGCACCACTGAACAAAACCTGCTCCTCCCCTCCTGACACCCACCCTGGAGGTACTGATCAGCACTGAGCAGATCCCCCCCCCCTCCCCAGGCTGCTCTTCTCCAGAGCCCCAAGCCACAGAGTCACAGAACTGCCAGGGCTGGAGGGGACCCCAAGGCTCAGCCAGCTGCAGCCCCCTGCCACGGGCAGGGACCCCTCACACCAGAGCAGGTTGCTCACAGCCACCTCCAGCCTGGCCCTCAGCCTGTCTGGAAGCCTTTCCAGAGCCCTCAGCCTCCCTGGAGCCCTTTGCTGTGCCCTCTCCAGCCGGGCTCTGAGCTCCCATCGGGACCCCTCCTGCTCGCTGAGCTCTCTTGTCCCAGCACCTTGGAGAGTGCAGGGATGGGGCCGAGGAGACCTCTCCCTGCAGCTCCCTGCCCCTTGAGCTGTCCCCGGATCCTCCTCACAGGTTCCTGCCCCTCCTCGGAAGGGTTCCCCTCCAGCGGCTCCCGTTGAGCCCAGAGGTGAAGCTCTTGGAGGAGCGTCAGCTTGTCCCCATCAGCAGGGGAGGGATTCTTGCAGCCAGGAAGGAAATGACTCCTGCAGTGCTGGGGCTGGGCTCCCTCCCTGGCAGCTGGCAGGAGGTGCTCAGGGCAGGGCAGCTGCCCCAGAGCCTGGCACTGCAGTGAGGAGGCAAAGGGAGCAGCACCTGGGGGAAGATAAGCAGATGGTGATGGTGAGGAGCAGCCCCCAGCAGCTCTCGGGGCCAGGGGGGTGCAATCCTTCCCCAAGGCTGAGCCTGGAGCCAGCAGAGGAAATGGCTGCTGGTGGCTGGAGGGGTGCCAAGCCCTGATTCACGGTGCCCTCCCCTGCCCTGCCGCCAGCCTTGGCAGCACAGAGGTTTGCTGCTAGCAGGGAAAGGCGACAGAAGGCTTCTTCACCACCACCTCTCTCTGCTTCTCCCCTTGCACGGCTTTAGGAGGGCTGAGCTCCAGCCAGGCTGCCCTGGAGCAGCCCCATGGAAGGTGTCCAGAGCAGAGGGCTGGAGCTGCCCTGCTGTGAGCACAGCCTGAGAGGGTTGGGGCTGTGCAGGCTGGAGGGGAGAAGGCTCCCAGGAGACCTCTCTGTGGCCTTCCAGGAGCTGAGGACTTCCCTCCTGCATTAGGTTTTCCTGGTCAAGCTTTGCAGGACTGTGCCTTAGCAACCAAATCTGCTCCTCAGAGTCCTTCTGCTCCAATTCCCTTCTCTGAAGCTCTCCAGGAGAGCTCTGCTCCTGGGAGAGGGTCCCCAACAGCCAGGGGCAGGGCTGGGCTCTTGTCTCCTACCTGCAGCTGTGCAGAGCAGGAGGTCTCCAGGATGTGCCTCTGGCAGTCAGGGGGCAGCCCCCAGGAGGACCTCCCTGGAATGCCCTGGGTGGGCATGACCCAGGGGCACCACCCAGGGGGACCTCCCTGGAATGCCCTGGGTGGGCACGACCCAGGGGCACCACCCAGGGGCACCTCAGGCCTTGAAGCTCAGGGTGCAGCAGCTTGGACACAGGAGCACAGCCTGGAGGGGGGAGGAGGGCAGCAGAGCTCCATGGAGAAGGAACTTGGAGTCCTGGTGGACACTGAGTGGCCAAGAAGGCCAAAGGGCACCTGGAGGGCACTGGGAGGAGTGTGGCCAGCAGGTCAAGGGAGGCTCTCCTGCCCCTCTGCTCTGCCCTGGTGAGGCCACAGCTGCAGCACTGTGCCCAGGGAACTGCTGGAGCAGGCTGCCCAGGGAGGTTGTGGAGACTCCCCTGGAGACCTTCCAAACCCTCCTGGATGTGGCCCTGGGAGCCCTGCCCTGGGTGCCCCTGCCCTGGGTGCCCCTGCCCTGGGTGCCCCTGCCCTGGGTGCCCTGCCCTGGGTGCCCCTGCCCTGGGAGCCCCTGTCCTGGGAGCCCCTGCCCTGGGTGCCCCTGCCCTGGGTGCCCCTGCCCTGGGAGCCCTGCCCTGGGTGCCCCTGCCCTGGGTGCCCCTGCCCTGGGAGCCCTGCCCTGGGTGCCCCTGCCCTGGGAGCCCCTGCCCTGGGTGCCCCTGCCCTGGGAGTCCTGCCCTGGGTGCCCCTGCCCTGGGTGCCCCTGCCCTGGGAGCCCCTGCCCTGGGTGCCCCTGCCCTGGGTGCCCCTGCTCTGGGTGCCCCTGCCCTGGGAGCCCTGCTCTGGGTGCCCCTGCCCTGGGTGCCCTGCCCTGGGTGCCCCTGCCCTGGGTGCCCCTGCCCTGGGAGCCCTGCCCTGGGTGCCCCTGCCCTGGGTGCCCTGCCCTGGGTGCCCCTGCCCTGGGTGCCCCTGCCCTGGGAGCCCCTGCCCTGGGAGCCCTGCCCTGGCTGCCCCTGCCCTGGGTGCCCCTGCCCTGGCTGCCCCTGACCTGGGTGCCCTGCCCTGGGTGCCCCTGCCCTGGCTGCCCCTGCCCTGGGAGCCCTGCCCTGGGTGCCCCTGCCCTGGGTGCCCAGCCCTGGGTGCCCCTGCCCTGGGTGCCCCTGCTCTGGGTGCCCCTGCCCTGGGTGCCCTGCCCTGGCAGGAGGCTTGGGCTGGATGACCTCCAGAGGTTCCCTTCCAACCTCCACCATTCTGTGAGGCTGTGACCTCCACTCTCGCCTGGAGCAGCTGAGCCTTGGGGTCCCTTCCAGCCTGGCCCTCTCTGCTTGCTTCCACTTCAGGGCTTGAGGAAATGCAGCAAGCAGCCTTCAGCCTCCTCAGCAGCACTGCTCAGCTCATCCAGGCCAGCAGACTGCTGCCTCCCCCCACGCTGCCTCCCCTCTGCTGCCTCTCTCTGCCTCCCCCTCCTGCTGCCTCCCCCTCCTGCTGCCTCCCCCTCCTGCTGCCTCTCCCCTCTGCTGCCTCTCCCCTCTGCTGCCTCTCCCCTCTGCTGCCTCTCTCTGCCTCCCTCCCCTGCTGCCTCCCCCTCCTGCTGCCTCCCCCTCCTGCTGCCTCCCCCTCCTGCTGCCTCCCCCTCCTGCTGCCTCTCCCCTCTGCTGCCTCTCCCCTCTGCTGCCTCTCCCCTCTGCTGCCTCTCTCTGCCTCCCTCCCCTGCTGCCTCCCCCCTCTGCTGCCTCCCCTCTGCTGCCTCCCCCCTCTCCCTGCCTCCCCTCTGCTGCCTCTCTCCTCTGCTGCCTCCCCTCTGCTGCCTCCCCTCTGCTGCCTCCCCTCTGCTGCCTCTCTCCTCTCCCTCCTCTGCTGCTTCCCCCCCCCCGCTGCCTCCCTCCCCTGCTGCCTCTCCTCTCTCTGCCTCCCTCCCCCTCTGCTGCCTCTCCCCTCTGCTGCCTCTCCCCTCTGCTGCCTCCCCCCCCTGCTGCCTCTCTCTGCCTCCCCCCCCTGCTGCCTCTCTCCTCTGCTGCCTCTCTGAATCAGCTTCTGCACTCATCAGAGGAGGGCCCTGGCTGCGTGGTGCTGCAGAGTGCTGCCTGCACTTGTTGTGGCTGCATGAATAAAACAGAGCAGGGCTGAGGCTTGAGGCCTCCCATGGAGTCATTCAGAGGCAGGCAGAGGCTGCTGCAGGGCTGTGGATGAGGTTCAGAAAGGAGAAAGGGGCTCAGAGACTCACAGAATGGTTTGGGTTGGAAAAGGCCTCCAGGAGCAGCCAGACCAACCCCAACCCAACCCCACCAGGGGCACCAGAGCCTGGCCCCAGGGCCATGGCCACAGGGCTCTGGAACACCTCCAGGGATGGAGACTCCACCACCCTGCCCCTGGGCAGCCTGGGCCAGGCCCTGAGCACTCCTGCAGGGCACAAATTGTTCCTCATGGCCAAGCTGAAGCTGCCCTGGGGCTCCAGGAAAGCTGGGGAGGGACTTAGGAGGGGGCCAGGGAGGGAGAGGACTGGGGGGGATGGAGAACAACCAGGAGTGGGGAGACTCAGATTGGATGTGAGGAAGAAGTTGTTCCCCAGGAGGGTGCTGAGAGCCTGGCCCAGGCTGCCCAGGGAGGGGGTGGAAGCCTCCTCCTCATCCCTGGAGGTGTTGGAGGCCAGGCTGGAGCTGGCTGTGAGCAGCCTGCCCTGGGCTGAGCTGTCCCTGCCCATGGCAGGGGCTTGGAGCTGGCTGAGCCTTGGGGTCCCTTCCAGCCCTGGCAGTTCTTCGGTCTTTGGGTGCCAGGGGATGACCTCAGCTCTCTGCTGCAGATTTGCATCTCCAGCACTGAGCTGGCTGCAGGATTGGGCCCCAGCTGCCTTCCCCCCCTTCCAGGTTTGCCTCTTTCCCTGGCTGAGAGGAGGCAGCAGCGGAGTCAGTGCTGAAGGGACAGAGCAGCGCAGCCCTCCCCTGCCCGCCTGCCCCCTTCCCTGCCCGCCTGCCCCTTCCCCTGCCCGCCTGCCCCCTCCCCTGCCCGCCTGCCCCCTTCCCTGCCCGCCTGCCCCTTCCCCCTGCCCGCCTGCCCCTTCCCCTGCCCGCCTGCCCCTTCCCCCTGCCCGCCTGCCCCTTCCCCTGCCCGCCTGCCCCCTCCCCTGCCCGCCTGCCCCCTCCCCTGCCCGCCTGCCCCTTCCCCTGCCCGCCTGCCCCCTCCCCTGCCCGCCTGCCCCCTTCCCTGCCCGCCTGCCCCCTCCCCTGCCCGCCTGCCCCCCTCCCCTGCCCGCCTGCCCCCCTCCCCTGCCCGCCTGCCCCCTTCCCCTGCCCGCCTGCCCCTTCCCTGCCCGCCTGCCCCTTCCCCTGCCCGCCTGCCCCCTTCCCCTGCCCGCCTGCCCCTTCCCCTGCCCGCCTGCCCCCTCCCCTGCCCGCCTGCCCCCTTCCCCTGCCCGCCTGCCCCCTTCCCCTGCCCGCCTGCCCCTTCCCCTTCCCGCCTGCCCCCCTCCCCTTCCCGCCTGCCCCCTTCCCCTGCCCGCCTGCCCCTTCCCCTGCCCGCCTGCCCCTTCCCCTACCCGCCTGCCCCTTCCCCTACCCGCCTGCCCCTTCCCCTGCCCGACTGCCCCCTTCCCCTGCCCGACTGCCCCTTCCCCTTCCCGCCTGCCCCCTCCCCTGCCCGCCTGCCCCTTCCCCTGCCCGCCTGCCGCCTCTCCTGCCCGCCTGCCCCCTCCTCTGCCCGCCTGCCCCCCTCCCCTGCCCGCCTGCCCCTTCCCCTGCCCGCCTGCCCCTTCCCCTGCCGGCCTGCCCCTTCCCCTGCCCGCCTGCCCCTTCCCCTGCCCGCCTGCCCCCTCCTCTGCCCGCCTGCCCCCTCCCCCTGCCCGCCTGCCCCTTCCCCTGCCCGCCTGCCCCCTTCCCCTGCCCGCCTGCCCCCTCCCCTGCCCGCCTGCCCCCTCCCCTGCCCGCCTGCCCCCTTCCCCTGCCCGCCTGCCCCCTTCCCCTGCCCTCCTGCCCCTTCCCCTGCGGCGGACCCAGGGCTGCTGCCGGCGCGGGGGATTCAGCCCTCCGGAGCTGCCTGCAGGAGCCAGGAGCAGAGCTTGGCAGGGAGGAAGCATTCCCCACCCAGCTCTGCTTCATCCACGCTGCCCACGCAGGGGGGAGATGAAAGCACAGCAGCCCCGGCCCCGGCGAGGAGCCCCTGGAGCAGGGCACCCCCGGAGCAGGGCACCCCTGGAGCAGGGCACCTCTGGAGCAGGGCGCCCCCGGAGCAGGGCACCCCTGGAGCAGGGCGCCCCCGGAGCAGGGCACCTCTGGAGCAGGGCACCCCTGAGGCAGGGCACCCCCGGAGCAGGGCACCCCCGGAGCAGGGCACCTCTGGAGCAGGGCATCCCTGAAGCAGGGCACCCCCGGAGCAGGGCGCCCCCGGAGCAGGTCACCCCCGGAGCAGGGCGCCCCCGGAGCAGGGCACCCCTGGAGCAGGGCCACCCTGGAGCAGGGCACCCCTGGAGCAGGGCGTCCCTGGAGCAGGGCACCCCTGGAGCAGGGCACCCCCGGAGCAGGCACCCCTGGAGCAGGGCACCTCTGGAGCAGGGCACCTCTGGAGCAGGGCGCCCCCGGAGCAGGGCACCCCCGGAGCAGGGCGCCCCTGGGGCAGAGCACCTCTGGAGCAGGGCACCCCCGGAGCAGGGCGCCCCCGGAGCAGGGCACCCCTGGAGCAGGGCACCTCTGAAGCAGAGCACCTCTGGAGCAGGGCACCCCGAGAGCAGAGCACCCCCGGAGCAAGGCACCCCCGAAGCAGGGCGCCCCCGGAGCAGGGCACCCCTGGAGCAGAGCGCCCCCGGAGCAGGGCACCCCTGGAGCAGGGCACCCCTGAAGCAGGGCGCCCCTGGAGCAGGGCACCTCTGGAGCAGGGCACCCCTGAAGCAGGGCACCCCTGGAGCAGGGCACCCCTGGAGCAGAGCACCCCTGGAGCAGGGCACCCCTGGAGCAGAGCGCCCCTGAAGCAGAGCGCCCCCGAAGCAGGGCACCCCTGAAGCAGGGCACCCCCGGAGCAGGGCGCCCCCCGGAGCAGGGCACCCCCGAAGCAGGGCACCTCTGGAGCAGGGCACCCCCGGAGCAGGGCACCCCCGGAGCAGGGCACCTCTGAAGCAGGGCACCCCCGGAGCAGTGCACCTCTGAAGCAGGGCACCCCCAGAGCAGGGCACCCCCGGAGCAGGTCACCCCCGGAGCAGGGCGCCCCCGGAGCAGGGCACCCCTGCGGCTGGAGGCTCCCTCCGCCCGGCGGAGCTGTGCCCCTGGCAGCCGGGCAGGGGCAGGAGAGGCTCCGCAGATGCCATCTGCTGCCCCTCCCCAGGGCGTCCTCTGCATCTGGTCCTCCCTCTTCCTTCTCCCTCCCTCCCCAGGGGCCGGCCTGGCTTTCCAGCGCCTCTGGGATGCTTCGGATGCCCAACCCAGAGCCCGGCATGGGGGCTCCCAGCCTGGCCCGGGGCTGGCACAGCCTCCCACGGTGGAGCCTTGTGCCAATTCCTTCGGCTCATCCTTCCCACCCCCCCTAATGGAATTAGCTCCGGCACGAAGCGCTGCCTGACCCTGCCTGGGTTAAGGGATGCGGTCTCCATGGCAACCTGCGGCTCGGGAGGGGCTCAGCTCTTCGCTGCCTCTCCTCCAAACCCCTTCCTGCTTCCCCCACTCCTCGGCCCCCTCCTCCCGCGGGCTTGAAAGGCACCAGGTCAGGCTGGCAGCCGGGCTGGGGCTGCCCTGCCGCAGCTGGAGGGCGCTGCGGAGGGAGGGAGGGAGGGAGGGAGGGAGGGAGGAGGCTTTGCTCTGGCTGCTGGGGAGGGCTTGGGCTGAGCTCCCAGCACCCCGGGGAGGGGGAGCTCTGCTTCCTCCAGAGCTGCAGAGAGATTCCCACTCAGGCCCTTTCCTCTTCTGGTGTGGCTCAAAACTCACAGAAAGTTCTGCTCTGGGCTGAGCCTCCTGGAGGCAAGAGAGAAGAAGAAGAAGAAGAAGAAGGAGGAGGAGGGAAACAACCAAAAAAGAGGAGAAAAAGAAGGAGATTGGCACTTGGAAGCCCAGCCAGGGCCAGGCCAGCTGCTGCCAGCTGCTGCCAGCTGTTCCCAGCTGCCACAGCAGACACCAGGCTTGGCCACGGAGCTGCAGAGGGAAGTGCTGACCCTGGGCCAGCTGAGGGCAGAGAGCAGGAAAGCTGGAGGCAGACTCAGGGAGTTGGTTGGGTTGGAAAAGCCTTCTGGGATCATCAGGAGCTGCCTGCAGCCCAGCCAGGTGGTTCTGTGGGTTGGGTTCAGAGCCAGCTGCCACATCCCTGAGGTGAGCGTGGCCAGGGCTTGCCAAAGGCCTTCTGTGCACAGGGAGGTGTTGGGCTCTGCCTGGGGGTCCCTCTGGAGGTCT
>NC_071652.1:112793-300293 GCF_014839835.1 Dryobates pubescens | reverse complement strand
GGGCACTGCCTGAGCCCCAGCACAGCCCTGCTCAGCTGGGCACTGCCTGAGCCCCAGCACAGCCCTGCTCAGCTGCCTCTGCTCAGGAAGTTATCTACCCAGTCTGCCACAGAATCCCAGTGTGGTGGGGTGGGAAGGGACCCCTGCAGATCATCCTGCTCCAGCAGGGCTCCCCCAGCAGCTTGGCCAACAGCACAGTGCCCAGGGGGAGGTTGGAAGCTCTCCACAACCTCTCTGGGCAGCCTGCTCCAAGGCTTTGACCCCTGCAGATCATCCCCCCCCAGCCCTCCTGCTCCAGCAGGGCTCCCCCAGCAGCTTGCCCAGCAGCACAGTGCCCAGGGGGAGGTTGGAAGCTCTCCACAACCTCTCTGGGCAGCCTGCTCCAAGGCTTTGACCCCTGCAGATCATCCCCCCCCAGCCCTCCTGCTCCAGCAGGGCTTCCCCAGCAGCTTGCCCAACAGCACAGTGCCCAGGGGGAGGTGGGAAGCTCTCCACAACCTCTCTGGGCAGCCTGCTCCAAGGCTTTGCCCCCCCTCAAAGTGAAGGATTTCCCCCTTAGCAGCAAGACAAACTCAGAGCCCATCAGACAGCGTCCACAGCCACCACAGCTGCAGAGCCTCCCCCCTCTCCCCAGTGCTGGGTGGCTGTGGGGAGGAAGAGGCTCAGGAGCTGCCTTCCCCACCACTGCAGCCTTCATTGCACAACGTTGTGGAGCTGCTGAGGCTGCAGCCAAGGAGCTGGAGCCCTTCAGCCCCACGCTGTGCACCGCAGCAAGTTCCAGCGCTGATTACCGTCGCGATGGGGGAAGCTAATGAAGGAAGCGCTCGCCCAATCCAAGCAGGTTTTAATCCCTCCCCAGCAGGGTGGGATGATAGCAGCAAACCCAAGCTTGGTCAATTAGGCTTCCAGATGAAAGGTGGAATGTGCAGAGCCAGGCTCCAGGGAGATTTAGGCTTGATTTTGCAAACGGCAAGCGCAGGGTTTCGTCACTCCGGGGAGCGAGGAGCGCTCCGGGTTGGGGCTGCTGGGTGAGGATGACTTCATGGCAGCTCAGAACCTTCCCCCCCAGGCAACCTCAGGCACCCTATAAAAGGAGCAGGAGCCTGGGCAGATCTCATCTCACTCACCTGCAGACTCCTACATCAGGTAAGTCTGAGGCCATCTGGTTGCTGTTTGAACACCAAGATCCTTGGCCCTGCAGCTTGGGGTCCCCTTTCCCCTTCCCTTCCCTTTCCCCTTCCCTTCCCTTCCCTTTCCCCTTCCTTTTCCCCTTCCCTTCTCCCCTCTCTTCCCTCTTCCCTCTTTCCTTCCCTCTTCCCTTCCCTCTTCCCTTCCCTCTCCCTTCCCTCTTGCCTTCCCTCTTGCCTTCCCTCTTGCCTTCCCTCTTCCCTTCCCTCTTCCCTTCCCTCTTCCCTTCCCTCTTCCCTTCCCTCTTCCCTTCCACTCTTCCCTTCCCTTCCAGGACTATTTTGTTTTGATTCTCTTTCTTTTCCTCTCCCTTTTTAACTCTTTTTTGTCGGTTTGTTTTGGTTGGGTTTTTTGCTCTGTTGGCAAGTTGTGGTGCTGGGAGGATTCTGGAGTCAAGCTCAGGGGTCTGAGGCATTCATGTCAGGTCTGGGCATTCCTGTGCTGCTAGGCTGGAGGGGGAGGAAAGGCACAAGGCTTGAAATGCAGAATTGCCACTCAGCCACCGACCCAGAGGGGCAAAGCCACGTCCTGAGCTGTTTAAATGACCCAGCTAAAGAAAGAGCATTTCCTGCACAGGAATGGTTGCAAAATAATCCCTGGATCCCAGCACGGAGGGGTGGGAAGGAAGCCCTGGAGTTCATCTCTCTCCTCCAACCCCCCTGCCCCAGCAGGGCACCCACAGCAGCTTGCCCAGGGTCACAGTGGCCAGGGGAGGAGGTTTGGAAGCTCTCCAGACAAGGAGGCTCCACAACCTCTCCGGGCAGCCTGCTCCAGCATCCTCCAAGCCACGATGTTTCTCCTGGCTCCACTTTGGCCTCAGCCTGTCCCTGGGCGCCACTGAGCAGAGTCTGGGAGGGAAGAGGGATTAAACAGAGGGATGAGCAGTTGCAGAAGGCCTGGCAGGTGTGGCAGGAGATGTGGACGGGGGGCGCCCAGGGCAGCGCTGTCAGGCAGGGAACAGCGGCGGCAGCTTTGCTTCAGCAGCCGGCGATGGTTTTGCTGCTCCCCAACCCCCCAGCGCCGAAGCCCTGACCTGTTCCAGCCGCTCTTAGAGCTTCGTTTTCACACAGCTCTCTGCTCTCCCTTTCAGGACCACCTCCATCCATCCCTGCACGGAAATGTCTTGCTACGACCTGTGCCCCACCACCACCACCGGCGGCATCGCCTGCCCCCAGCCCATCGCCAACAGCTGCAACGAGCCCTGCGTGCGGCAGTGCCCCGACTCCACCGCCGTGATCCAGCCGCCCCCGGTCGTCGTCACCTTCCCCGGCCCCATCCTCAGCTCCTTCCCCCAGCAGGCCGTGGTGGGCTCCGCCGGAGTCCCTGCCGTTGGCAGCTCCGCGGGGCTGGGAAGCCTCTACGGCTCCGGCGCCTCCCTGGGAGGCTACGGCGCCCAGCTCGGCTACGGCAGCTCCGCGCTCGGCAGCGGCTTCTGCAGCCCCTGCGCCCCTCGGCGCCTCGGCCGCATCCTCCGCGGCAGCTGCGGCCCCTGCTAAAGGCTGGGGGGGAAGCTCTCCGAGCGGCCGCACCGCCCAGATCCCAAGGCCGAGCCGTGAGGATGGGGGCTGAGCTTTCCCGCAGCCCCGCGATGGAGCTGCTGCCTCTTGGCGTCTCTGATCTCTCTCCTCCTGGGTGTCCACCCTGCGGTCCCCGGTTCGTTGCTTGCTCTTTGTTGCCTCCTCCACCTTCCCGACGGTGCTGAACCATCGTGGGCAGCATCTCTCCACGTGGACACCACCCCCCCCGGGACCAGGATCTCCCGGCAGCAGCTGGGTATGCCTCAAGCATCTTCACCAGAAGCTGCACAACCAACAGAGGAGATCAGCTGAGGGCAGCAACCTCTCCAAGCAGGACTTTTGTTGAACTGTCTGGGCTCGACCCCCAGGGGTCCCTCCCAGCCCCAAACCTTTCTGTGGTTCTCCCAAGTGGTCTGGAAACAGCTTCTCCATGCTCTGTGCTTTATGGCTCTGCAAACTCCAGCATTTCTTGCTCATTAAAACACTCTTGCATCGCACAGCAGCCTGCTGGTTTCCCTGGGGGGGGGACTGAGAGTGGAGAGAAGGAAAAAAATTGGGATGCTGAGGCTGGGCAGAGCCTGGCCCAGGCTGCCCAGAGAGGGGGGAGATGCCCCCAGGGCTGGCACCAGCCCAGCTCAGCTTGGCTGGGGCTGTGAGCAGCCTGCTCTGGTTGGGGGGGACCCTGGGGACTGCAGGGGGTTGGACTGGGTGAGCTTTAGAGGTCTCTTCAGCCCAACCCAGTCTGGGACCCTGTGATCCTGTGGGATGGATCTGGAGCTGTTTCACTGCTGCAGAGGATGCAGACTGCTGAGCTCTCCCCAAGTCCCTCAGCTCTGAGGTTCTCTTCCTTTGAATCTCTGCTGGCTTCTGCTGGCTCTCAGTCCCTGCTGGCTGCAGGGGGTTGGGGCAGGAGGAGCTTTGAAGCTTCCTCCAAGCCATTCCGTGGCTCTGTGAGGCACCAGGGCAGGATGCAGACTGCTGAGCCCTCCCCAAGTCCCTCAGCTCTGAGGTTCTCTTCTCTTCTCCAGGTGAATCTCTGCTGGCTCTCAGTCCCTGCTGGCTGCAGGGGGTTTGGGGCAGGAGGAGCTTTGAAGCTTCCTCCAAGCCATTCCGTGGCTCTGTGAGGCACCAGGGCAGGATGCAGACTGCTGAGCCCTCCCCAAGTCCCTCAGCTCTGAGGTTCTCTTCCCTTCTCCAGGTGAATCTCTGCTGGCTCTCAGTCCCTGCTGGCTGCAGGGGGTTTGGGGCAGGAGGAGCTTTGAAGCTTCCTCCAAGCCATTCTGTGGCTCTGTGAGGCACCAGGGCAGGAGGGACAAGGGAAGGTTCTCCTCTCCAGGTTTCTCTGCCAGAGTATTTTATTCCAAGCACCTGAAAAGCTCCAGGGCAGAGCCCCCAGGTGCCAAAGTGACCAAAGGGAGAGGGCAAGGAAGTTGCTTTGCTGTTTGCTCAGAATCAGGCCCTGGGAGGCAGCTGGCACTCCGAGGGCACAGGCTGGTTCTGTTATGTTGAGCCACGCTGCCTGCAGGCTATTTACTGCTGCTGGGAGGCTGAACCACAGCACAAGAAAAACCATTAGGCTGCAGCAGTGACTAAAGGTGGTGTGAAGCCACCTATTAAAGGCAGAGATGAACAGCTGGGAACTCCCACAGCTCCATGTCCTGATGATCTCCTGCGTGGGGAGGACACAGGCTCTGGGTGGTGTTCACAACATCTCGATGAATCAACTGCTGATTGCATCTCGTTTGCCATCAGCTTTGCCTTGTAGCAGGACAGGAACACATGCTCACAGCTCCTCCAGACAAGAAAGGCCACAGTGACCTCTGTAGTTGAGGATGAGCCACTGTGGTTCCACTCTGCTGCCGGCACTGGCTGCCAGGAGGAGCAGGAGATGCTGCTGCTGCTGACTGGCAGCAGCTTGGCCTTGCCCTGGCTGACCAAAAACTGCAGGAGACCTTGCAGGTAGAGGTGGTCTGATCAGAGACCCATAGGGCTTGGAGCTCCCTGCTGTTAGGACAGGCTGAGGGAGCTGGGGGTGGGCAGCATGGAGAGGAGAAGGCTCCAGGGGGACCTCAGAGCTGCCTGCCAGGGCCTGAAGGGATCCTGCAGAGAGACTTTGCATGAGGGGGGTCTGAGACAGGCCAAGGGGAGACGGTTTGGAGCTGAGGCAGAGCAGGGTTAGAGCAGAGCTGAGGGAGAAGTTCTGCAGTCCCAGGGTGGAGAGAGCCTGGCACAGGCTGCCCAGGGAGGCTGTGGCTGCCTCCTGCCTGGGGGTGTTCCAGGTTGGATGTGGCCTTGAGCAGCTGAGTGTAGCTGAGGTGTCCCTGCCCACCGTGGGGGGGCTTGGAGCAGAGGAGCTCTGAGCTCCCTTCCAGCCTGAGCCATTCTAGCATTCAGAATTCTTCTTGTGTTTGCCTGGAGCTGCCAAGAATGCAGAGGTTTGGAGGGGAAAGTTCCAGGAACTCCCTCAGCAGCCAGTTCAGGATCCCTGACAGTTATTCAGAGGAGAATTCTCCCCACAGCTCCTTCCTGCTGGGCTTTAAACAAGGGCAAAGCATCCAAAAGCCAACCTGTGGGGCTGGGATTAAATGGGAGCCCGGGGCAAGAAGGGAGATGCAAGGAGGAGCTTCCAAAGTGACTCAGGCTGCTGAACTTTCTTCACTGGAGACACACCACAGCCACACCTCTGCTGCAGGAGGTTTCCAAGCTGCTTGCAGGGCTTACAAGATGTTGTTTACCCAGCAGGAGGATGACTCTGGGGAGGGAGGGAGGGAGGAAGGAAGGCAGGCAGGCATCAGGCTTGCTCTTGCTCTGAGGGCCTGGACACCTTCCAGCTGGAGGTGCTGGATGGAGGCAAACTCTGCCCCATTCCAGTGCAGGGGTTGGTGCTCAGCCCCTGGCACAGCACCAGCAGAATGCATTGGGTTGAAAGGGCCAACTCCAGGCTCCTCCAGGGCAACCTCCCTGCACTCAGCAGGGACATCCCCAGCCCGGGGGGAGCCCCTCAGAGCTCAGAGCCCCTGCAGGGATGGAGCCTCCACTTCCTCCCTGGGCAGCCTGTTCTGGTGTCAAGAGCTTCTTCCTCCTGTCCAGGCTAAATGGATTGGGTTGGTGCTCCCAGGAAGGCTGCAGGATGACTTCTCCAGAGGAGGTCTGAGGCAGGCCAAGGGGGAATGGTTTGGAGCTGGGGCAGAGCAGGGCAAGAGTGGAGCTGAGGAAGAAGTTCTGCAGTCCCAGGGTGGGGAGGCCTGGTGGAGGTAGAGAAGGGTTGACCTTGATGACCTCAGAGGTCTTTTCCAGCCCAAACAATGCTCTGATTCCATCCTCTACCACTCCTCCTCTCCACCATTCCCTCTGGGATCTTACTCACTGTGAGCCTTCACCCTTTCTCTTACAAATAACTGCAGAGAAGAGCAGAAAGCCTCCTCTTCTTCCTCCTCCTCTTCCTCCTTCCCCTACAAATAACTGAAGAGCAGAAAGCCTCTTCCTCTCCCTCTTCCTCTCCCTCTTCCTCCCCACAACTCACTAGAGAGCAGAAAGCCTCCTTCTCCTCATCCTCCTCTTCTTCCTCCTCCCCTTCCTCCCTACAAGTGACTGCAGAGAAGAGCAGAAAGCCTCTTCTTCTTCCTCCCCCTCTTCCTCCTTCCCCTACAAATGACTGAAGAGCAGAAAGCCTCTTCCTCCCCCTCTTCCTCCCCCTCTTCCTCCCCCTCTCCCTCCCCCTCTCCCTCCCCCTCTTCCTCCCCCCAACTCACTGGAGAGCAGAAAGCCTCCTTCTCCTCATCCTCCTCTTCTTCCTCCTCCCCTTCCTCCCTACAAATAACTGCAGAGAAGAGCAGAAAGCCTCTTCTTCTTCCTCCTCTTCTTCCTCCTCCTCTTCCTCCTCCTCTTCCTCCTTCCCCTACAAATAGCTAAGAGCAGAAAGCCTCTTCCTCCCCCTATTTCTCCCCACAACTCACTAGAGAGCAGAAAGCCTCCTTCTCCTCATCCTCCTCTTCTTCCTCCTCCCCTTCCTCCCTACAAATAACTGGCAGAAAGCCTCCTCCTCCTCCTCCTCTTCTTCTTCTTCCTCCTCCTCCTCCTCCCCCTTACAACACCCAGGGAGCAGGCAGAAGCTTCTCAGCCCTACTTTTGGGGGCAGGTCAAATCCTGCAGCAGGCTCAGCCCTGCACAGCCAAGAGCAAGGCAGGGGCAATGCTCCTGAGCAGCTCAGCCCTGGGAGGCTTCTTGAAAGGCTTTTCTTAGGCAATCAGGAGGATGTGAAACATTCCTCTCCTGTGATGCCCTAACCAGAAACCCTCTCCACCTGTGCCTGCCCCACATAACTCCATCACTGGCTCAGCCCTGGTGATTACTTTTGCCTTGGTGTCATTAGCCAGGCAGAGTCATGAGGGTTGGGAGGGGTTTTGGGGTTGCTTTAGTTCCTCTCTTTTGTTGCTTTCCTCCGTTTCTGGGATTGCCTCACGGAGCAGAGGTTGCTCAGGAGGTTCTCCACACCCCCCCCAGATGCTGCCCTGCCTGAGATGCCTTCCCACTTTCCTCTGCCCTGCTCCAGGGAGGGGGCATTGTGCAACTCCTGCCATCATAGCCACACCAGGCCAGCCCCATGACTCTGCTGGGAGGCAGCTCAGACCCCATCCTCCCTCCTGAGGCACCTTCCTGCTCAGCTCTGCCTTTGCTCTGCTCTGCTGAGCCTCCCCCAGCTCCAATCCTGCCTCCAGCTCTGGTGTGCCCAGCAGAAGGAGGGCACAGAGCTGCTGGAGAGAGGCCAGAGCCCTATAGCAGGAGGGGAGCTGCTGTAAACTTCCCTCCTCTGGCCCCCATTAAAGCAATCTGAGCTGCACCAGCAGCCCTTGGCTCCCTGGCTGCTTTCTGGTGGGTTTCTGACACAGCACAGCTGGGAGAAGCTCCTGGGCAGGGTTGGTCTTTGCAGCCTGCTGAAGCCCTACAGCAGGAGGGGAGTGAAGAGTTCCACTGAGCAAAGCCACCTCAGGAGTCCTCTGCTCAGCTCTTGGAGTGAGGCCAGAGGTGGCCACAAGGATGAGCCAAGGGCTCTGGAGCTCCTCTGCTGTGGGCACAGGTTGAGGGAGCTGGGGGGGCTCAGCCTGGAGACTCTGCTGGGAGGCAGCTCAGACCCCATCCTCCCTCCTGAGGCACCTTCCTGCTCAGCTCTGCCTTTGCTCTGCTCTGCTGAGCCTCCCCCAGCTCCAATCCTGCCTCCAGCTCTGGTGTGCCCAGCAGAAGGAGGGCACAGAGCTGCTGGAGAGAGGCCAGAGCCCTGTAGCAGGAGGGGAGTGAAGAGCTCCACTGAGCAAAGCCACCTCAGGAGTCCTCTGCTCAGCTCTTGGAGTGAGGCCAGAGGAGGCCACAAGGATGAGCCAGGGGCTCTGGAGCTCCTCTGCTGTGGGCACAGGTTGAGGGAGCTGGGGGGGCTCAGCCTGGAGGGGAGAAGGCTCCAGGGGGACCTCAGAGCTGTCTGCCAGCACCTGAAGGGATCCTGCAGGAAGGCTGCAGAGGGACTTTGCATGAGGGGGTCTGAGCCAGGCCAAGGGGGAAGGGTTTGGAGCTGAGGCAGAGCAGGGTCAGACTGGAGCTGAGGAAGGAGGTCAGGAGCCTCAATGTTCATGTCCAGCTTTTGTGGTCCAGGGCTCTGTGGGAGCCTTGCTGGTGGTGTGAGGGCTCCTGAGTGCTGAAGGAATCATGGCTTGGGGTGAGGCAGGCCAGGGAGTGCAGCCATGCATCAGCTCAGGGACATTCTGGGCAGGAATCTGGAGGTGCAGCTTCAGCTGCTGCAGGAGATTGGCTGCTGGGCTCAGCAGGTTTCCTCCTTAGATCCAGAGCTCTGCCTCCAGTCCTTCAGCTCTTTGCTGGTGAAGCCATCCCCAACAGACAGTTTCATGGCATCATGGAAGGGTTTGGCTTGGAGGAGCCCTCTGAGATCCTCCACCCCAACCCCACCATGGCCACCAAACCCTGGCCCCCAAGCACCATGGCCACAGGGTGCTTGAACCCCTCCAGGGCTGGGGAACTCCACCACAGTCTCACAGAATCAGTAAGGTTGGAAGAGACCTCAAAGATCATTGAGTCCAAGCTGTCACCACAGACCTCATGACCAGACCATGGCTCCAAGTGCCACATCCAATCCCCTCTTGAACCCCTCCAGGGATGGGGACTCCACCACCTCCCTGGGCAGCACATCCCAAGGGCCAACAACTCTCTCTGGGAAGAAGTTTCTCCTCACCTCCAGCCTAAACTTCCCCTGGCACAGCTTGAGACTGTGTCCTCTTGTTCTGCTGCTGGTTGCTAGAGAGAAGAGCCCAACCCCCACCTGGCTACAGCCTCCCTGCAGGGAGTTGCAGAGAGCAATGAGGTCTCCCCTGAGCCTCCTCTTCTCCAGGCTCAGCAACCCCAGCTCCCTCAGCCTCTCCTCCCAGGGCTGTGCTCAAGGCCTCTCCCCAGGGCTGTGCCCCAGACCCCTCCCCAGCCTTGTTGCCCTTCCCTGGACACCTTCAAGTCTCTCAATGTCCTTCCTAACCTGAGGGGCCCAGAACTGGACACAGGACTCAAGGTGTGGCCTAACCAATGCAGAGTCCAGGGGCACAATGACCTCCCTGCTCCTGCTGGCCACACTCTTCCTGCTGCAGGCCAGGATGCCCTTGGCCCTCTTGGCCCCCTGGGCACACTGCTGGCTCATGTTCAGGCAGCTGTCAATCAGCACCCCCAGGTCCCTCTCTGTTTGGCAGCTCTCAGCCACTCTGCCCCCAGCCTGTAGCTCTGCCTGGGGTTGTTGTGGCCAAAGTGCAGCCCCTGGCACTTGGACTTGTTGAATGCCATCCTGTTGGGCTCTGCCCAGCCTGGCAAGGTCCCTCTGCAGAGCCCTTCTGCCCTCTAACTGCCCAACCTCTGCTCCCAGCTTGGTGTCAGCTGCAAATGTGCTGCTGACTGACTCCATCCCCTCCTCCAGATCCTCAATGAAGATGTTAAAGAGGCTGGGGCCCAGCACTGATCCCTGGGGGATGCCACTGGTGCCTGGCTGCCAGCTGGCTGTGGCTCCATGCACCACCACTCTCTGGGCTCAGCCTCCAGCCAGTTCCTAACCCAGCTCAGAGAGCTGCTGCCCCAGCCAGGGGCTGACAGCTTGGCCAGGAGCTTGCTGTGGGGGATGGTGGCCAAGGCCTTGCTGAATTCCCACCTCCCTGGGCAGCCTGGGCCAGGCCCTGACCACTCTTGCAGGGCAGAAATGGTTCCCCTGCTGCTGCTGCTGCTGCTCTGTGTGGAGCAAATCCCTCAGGTGGTTTCTTTCCCAACCTGGCCACGCTGGCAAAAAAACAGCAAAATGCTGCAGGAAGTGAAACTGCTGCAGAAAGTTGAAGGGAAGGAAGGGAAGGAAGGGAAGGAAGGGAAGGGAAGGAAGAAGAAAGCAAAAAGGGTGTTGGAAGAAACTGGCAACTGGCCAGAGCTGAAGGGAGCAATCAGAGGAGCCTGGGAGCCATGAGCCTGGGTGTGTTTTGCAACAGACCTGAGACAGAAAGGATGTCTCAACCCCCTGGGGCAGGCCAGCAGATGCCTTATAAAGGGCTGCAGGCTCAGAAGCCCTCAGACCACAGCTCCTTGCTCCTCTTCTCCTCGTTGAGCCGAGTAAGTCTGAGCCCTTTGCCACCTCTGCCTCCCCTGTCCTCACCACTGCTGTACCTCCCCTGTCCTCACCACCTACCTCTGTGCCTCCCCTGACCTCACCACCTCTGTGCCTCCCCTCTCCTCACCACCTCTGCCTCCTCTGTCCTCACCACCTCTGTGCCTCCCCTCTCCTCACCAGCTCTGCCTCTCCTGACCTCAGGTTGGGTTTGTTTCCTGACCTCCAACCAGCTCCTGCTGAGCTCTGCTCTGCTGCTGGCAGCTGCCTCTGACTGAGGACCTTCTCTCCTCGGCCAAGAGGGCAGCTGCAGACCTGGGCAGGCCAGAGGGACTCAGCCAAGATGGGGCTCAGTCCAGCTGCTGTCACACCTGAGCTCAGGCTGCACCTCCAGAGAGCTGCTCAGAGGGCTTGGGGAGGGCTCAGCCTGTGGAGAGCCTGGGAGAACTCAGAGGAGCTGCCTGGGAGCGAGGAGGGCAGGGAGGGAGGGAGGGAGAGAGAGCCAAGGAGGGAGAGAGAGCCAAGCAGACCGAACTCCCCACGGCAGGTCCTGAGCCCCCCCTGCTGCTCCCAGGAGCTCAGGGTGGGCTGTGTGGGGGCTGGGGAGCAGCAGGTGGACTCAGCCCTCCTTGTCCCGTTGCAGGTTCACCTCCCTGCCCAGAGGATGTCCTTCTCCAGCCAGCAGCTCAGCTCCCGCTGCTTCCCCCCCTGCCAGCTCAGCTGCCCCCAGCCCTGCGTGGAAGCCTGGAGCCAGCCCTGCGTCACCTCCTGCGGGGACTCTCGAGCCGTGGTCTACCCTCCCCCTGTCACCATCCTCTTCCCAGGCCCCATCCTCAGCTCCTGCCCCCAGGAGAGCTGCGTGGGCAGCTCAGCTCCCCTGGGGCTGGGCCAATCCAGGGGCCTGCAAGGTTCCCTTGTCTATGGCAGCTACCTCTCCTCCTCCTCCTCCCAGCGCTCGGGGGGCTGTTGGCCCTGCTAAGCACGGCAGGAGGAGAGCTGGCAGCAAGATCTGGAGGTGCAGCTGAGGAGCTGAAGCAGAGGGGACCCAGGGGTGCTGCTCAGCACCCATGGAGCCTCTTTGCCCTCCTGATGCTCTGCTTCCCTTCGCTGTCGGCGCTCTCCAAGCCTTTCCCCTTCCTTGGTGGCTCTGCAGAGCCTGCTCCCCTCTGCCACAGCACTGCAAGCTGCTCCATCCCTGGTTGGCTCCATGAATGTTTGCCTTTGGTTGGTTGCTCTTCTCTTTGGTGCCTCTGGGTCCAAGAGGAAAGGGCCCAAGGTGTCAGCTCAAGCTAAGGCTTGCCCAGGCTGCTTGGAGCTTGAACCAAGGCAGAAGAAGAATGGGATGAGGAGAAGCCAGCTTGATGCAGATGAAGTTGGTCCTTCTCACAGCTCACTGAAGTCCATCTTCTGTTGTCCCTTCCCCTGGCTTGTGCCCTCCTTGGCTGCCAATAAACACTTCTGATGCCACCAAAGCAAAGCCCTCTGCTTGTTTGCTTCTCTCCTTTGGGACAGCTGCAACCCAGCTGAAGCAAACCCTCAGCTCAGCTCTAGGGATCTGGGGGACCATGGAATGGGGTTGGTTGGAAAAGGCCTTTCAGAGCCAGTCCAACCATTCTCTAGCTCTGCCAAGGCTGGGGCAAGGCCATGGCCCTCAGCACCACAGCTCTGCAGCTTTGAAGCCCCTGCAGGGATGGGGATTCAGCCACCTCCAGTGGTTGTGAAACCTTTGAGTCAAGAAGTTGCCTCTCATGTCCAACCTAAACCTCCCCAGGTGCAACCTGAGGCCATCTCTTGTCCTGTCCCTTACTGCATGTGAGCAAAGACCAATCCCCCCCCAGCTGGCTCCAGCCCCTTCTCAGGGAGCTGGAGAGCCCCAGAAGGTCTCCCCTCAGCCTCCTCTTCTCCTCTTCTCCTCCCCAGCCCTCTTCTCCAGACCCTCCCCCAGCTCTGTTGCCCTTCTCTGGCCCTGCTCCAGCCCTCAAAGTCCTTCTGGCAGTGAGGAGCCCAACCCTGACCCCAGGATTCCAGCTGTGGCCTCCCCAGTGCCCAGCCCAGGGCAGATGGATGTTGTGCTCCTCCAGCTGCTGTTTACACACTGCCCAGGGATGAATTCATCTCCAGCTCAGGCAGAACTTGCCTGTGCCCCAGATGTCATCTCTGCAAGGGCTCAGGTGTGGAGAGCTCTGCCCAGCCCTCAGAGAAAATGTCCAGGGCCAGCCTGGAGCACACAATAGCCACTCCAGGAAGATTCCAGCAGCTCCTCCCTGCCTTTCCATGGGCTTTCACCAGAGCTGTTGTAACTCCACAGCCCATGGAGAAAGGGAGTGTTCAGCTTGCACCACAGAGGAGCCAGGAGAGGGCAGGAGCCAGGGGACACCAACAGAGGGAACTTCCCAGAGCATTCCCCAGGGCTGAATCTCTGAGGCTCAGCAAACTTCAGCCACTTCCCTCCCCTCTTTCTTCACATCTGGCTGAGCCCAGGGACACCTCTCAGATGGACTCAGCTGCTCAAGGCCTCATCTAACCTGGCCTTGAACAGCCCCAGGGAGGAGGCAGCCAGAGCCTCCCTGGGCAGCCTGTGCCAGGCTCTCACCACCCTGGAACTGAAGAACTTCTTCCTCAGCTCCACTCCAACCCTGCTCTGCCTCAGCTCCAAACCCTTCCCCCTTGGCCTAAACCACCAACCCAACCCCACCATGGCCACCAAACCCTGCCAGGGTGTGCAGCACTGGCAGCTGCAGAGCTCTCTGCAGGAGGTCCTCCAGCACTGGCAGCTGCAGAGCTCTCCGCAGGAGGTCATCCAGCACTGGCAGCTGCAGAGCTCTCTGCAGGAGGTCCTCCAGCACTGGCAGCTGCAGAGCTCTCTGCAGGAGGTCATCCAGCACTGGCAGCTGCAGAGCTCTCTGCAGGAGGTCCTCCAGCACTGGCAGCTGCAGAGCTCTCCGCAGGAGGTCCTCCAGCACTGGCAGCTGCAGAGCTCTCTGCAGGAGGTCATCCAGCACTGGCAGCTGCAGAGCTCTCTGCAGGAGGTCATCCAGCACTGGCAGCTGCAGAGCTCTCTGCAGGAGGTCCTCCAGCACTGGCAGCTGCAGAGCTCTCCGCAGGAGGTCCTCCAGCACTGGCAGCTGCAGAGCTCTCTGCAGGAGGTCATCCAGCACTGGCAGCTGCAGAGCTCTCTGCAGGAGGTCCTCCAGCACTGGCAGCTGCAGAGCTCTCCGCAGGAGGTCCTCCAGCACTGGCAGCTGCAGAGCTCTCTGCAGGAGGTCATCCAGCACTGGCAGCTGCAGAGCTCTCTGCAGGAGGTCATCCAGCACTGGAAACTGCAGAGCTCTGCAGGAGGTCCTCCAGCACTGGCAGCTGCAGAGCTCTCTGCAGGAGGTCCTCCAGCACTGGCAGCTGCAGAGCTCTCTGCAGGAGGTCATCCAGCACTGGCAGCTGCAGAGCCCTCTGCAGGAGGTCATCCAGCACTGGAAGCTGCAGAGCTCTGCAGGAGGTCATCCAGCACTGGCAGCTGCAGAGCTCTCTGCAGGAGGTCATCCAGCACTGGCAGCTGCAGAGCTCTCTGCAGGAGGTCATCCAGCACTGGCAGCTGCAGAGCCCTCTGCAGGAGGTCATCCAGCACTGGAAGCTGCAGAGCTCTGCAGGAGGTCATCCAGCACTGGCAGCTGCAGAGCTCTCTGCAGGAGGTCCTCCAGCACTGGCAGCTGCAGAGCTCTCTGCAGGAGGTCATCCAGCACTGGCAGCTGCAGAGCCCTCTGCAGGAGGTCATCCAGCACTGGCAGCTGCAGAGCCCTCTGCAGGAGGTCCTCCAGCACTGGCAGCTGCAGAGCTCTCTGCAGGAGGTCATCCAGCACTGGCAGCTGCAGAGCCCTCTGCAGGAGGTCATCCAGCACTGGAAGCTGCAGAGCTCTCTGCAGGAGGTCCTCCAGCACTGGAAGCTGCAGAGCTCTCTGCAGGAGGTCATCCAGCACTGGCAGCTGCAGAGCTCTGCAGGAGGTCCTCCAGCACTGGCAGCTGCAGAGCTCTCTGCAGGAGGTCATCCAGCACTGGCAGCTGCAGAGCCCTCTGCAGGAGGTCATCCTTGAGGAGTGGGTCTGGAACAGAGCCAGAGGCTGATGAGCAGAGCAGGTCCCCAAGGCAGGGCAGAGATCTGTGCTCAGAGGCACTGGGACGTGCTGGGGGTGGAAGCTTCCCCCTGAGCAGAGAGGATTTGGCTTCCCAGGTCCTGGCTCCACCTTTTAGTGCCAATCTTGGAGTTATCTTTTGGCCTGGCCAGACTCAGCTCTTCCTAACCTTCCTTCTTTGCACCAAACAACCTCCCCCTGGCATATCTGCACCCAGAGTGGTGGGGCACAGCCCCGAGGGCTCCCTCAGAAGCAGAGGGTCACAGAACCACAGCGTGGCTCAGGGTGGAAGGGAGCTCAGAGCTCATCTCCTCCAACTCTCTGCCCTGCCCAGGGACACCTCTCCACCAGACTCAGCTGCTCAGGGCCTCATCCAGCCTGGCCTTGAACACCCCCAGGCAGGAGGCAGCCACAGCCTCCCTGGGCAGCCTGTGCCACCCTGGCACTGAAGATCTTCTTCCTCAGCTCCACTCTGACCCTGCTCTGCCTCAGCTCCAAACCCTTTCCCAGCAGGTTCTTCTTGCCTGGGGAGCCTGGAGGGGCTGAGGCACCTCCTGCACAAGGTCTTGGACCAGCTTCACACCAGAGGTAAGGGCACCCTGAACTCTGCCACCCTTTTGCTCACCGTTTCCAGCCCGTGGGCAGCTCCCTTCACAGCTCTCACGGCGTCATCCTGCCCTCAACTCCTTCCTCACCCTCAGCTTCATCAGATTTCAGCCACAGGAATCAGGACAGGTCAGGAAATTGCTCTTTGCATCATCCATGAGTTGGGCATTCAGCAGAGAGCAGCTGGCAAAGGAGCAGCTCCTCAGGGGAGAGGCTTTTGGGGACCCCTCCCCTCCCCTCCCCCAGCAGCAGCTTGCCCAGGATGGTGTTCAGGGGCAGGGGTTGGAAGCTCTCCACACCAGGACACTCCACTCCTGCTCCACCCCTCCAGCAGCCTCACACCAACCAACTTTCCCCTCCTGCTCAGCTGGGACCTCCTGGGCTCCACTTTGTGCCCCTTGGCCTCCTGGCTCTCCACAGCTGCCTGCAAGGAGGCTGGAGCCAGGTCGGGGGCAGGCTCTTCTCACAAGGAAGGAGAGGAAACATCCTCAAGTTGCCCCAGGGGAGGCTCAGCTTGGCCATGAGGAACAATTTCTGCCCCTTGAGGCTTGGCCAGGCCAGGTGGAGTCTCCATGCCTGGAGGGGTTCCCAAGCCGTGGTGCTGAGGGCCAGGGCTTAGAGACCTCTGAGGTCTCTTCCAGCCTGACTCATTCCACGCTGCTGTGGCTGCACCTTGCTCCTTCCAGATGCAGAGAGGTTCTCCTGCCTCTCCCCTGGCCTGGCAGCGGAGGGGAGGACATGCTGCTGCCAGCCAGCCCCCGGACCCCCACTGCTAGAGCCAGGAGGGCAGCGCCAGGCACCGCCGCAGCTCCGCCTCCGAGTCAGGACCTGCTGCGACGGCAAACCCTCGGCCCTGATGTCTCAACTGCCTCTCCTGTCACAACCACCTAGACCTCAGGGGTGTTGTGAAAACTCAGCTCCCCACGGGGCAGCTGCATTCCTGGCCACGTAGGCTCGGGCTGGGGGGGTGTGAGAGCCACGCCTGCCCCCGCCCCGCGGCTGCCTTTGAGCAGGGCGAGGTCCCGGCAGGGCTCTGGGCTCAGGGCGCTCCCCAGGGGGATTCCTCCCGCGGCCGGGGTCCAGCAGGGGGCTGGCAGAGCTGCACCTCCCCTGCCTGAGGTTTGGCTGCCCAGCAGAGCGCCCTGGGCTGGGGGGGTCTGGGGGGGGTGGGGGTGCTGTGTGCTCCCCAAGGCTGGGCACAGGCTGTGGGATGTGTCATAGCATCGTAGCATCAGTCAGGGTGGGAAGGGACCACAAGGAGCATCCAGTTCCAACCCCCCTGCTGTGGGCAGGGACACCCCACACTAGGGCAGGCTGCCCAGAGCCTCCTCCAGCCTGGGCTTAAACACCTCCAGGGCTGGGGCCCCAACCACCTCCCTGGGCAACCCATCCCAGGGCTTCACCACTCTCATGGGGAAGAACTTCCTCCTCCCCTCCAGCCTCAATCTCCCCACCTCCAGCTTCATTCCATTCCCCCCAGTCCTAGCACTGCCTGAGATCCTGAGCAGTCCCTCCCCAGCCTTCCTGCAGCCCCCTGCAGAGCCTGGAAGGCCACAATGAGGTCACCTCAGAGCCTTCTCTTCTCCAGGCTGAACAGCCCCAGCTCCCTCAGGCTGTCCTTACAGGAGAGGTGCTCCAGGCCTCTGCTCATCCTCCTGGCCCTGCTCTGGACACCTTCCAGCCCCTCCAGATCCCTCTTGTCATAGGGGCTCCAGAGCTGGAGGCAGTGCTCCAGGTGGGGTCTCCCCAGAGCTGAGCAGAGGGGGAGAATCCCCTCCCTGGCCCTGCTGGCCACACTTCCCTTGCTGCAGCCCAGGCTCTGCTTGGCTCTCTGGGCTGCAAGTGCACTCTGAGAGCTCCTGCTGAGCTTCTCCTCCCCCAGCACCCCCAAGGCTCTCTCCTCAGGGCTGCTTTCCAGCCAGTCCCTGCCCAGCCTGCATTTGTGCCTGGGATTGCCTTGAGCCAGCTGCAGGACCCTGCCCTTGGTCTTGTTGAACCTCCTGAGGTTGGCTTCTGCCCAGCTCTGCAGCCTGCCCAGCTCCCTCTGGCTGGATCCCTTCCCTCCAGCCTGCCCAGGTCCCTCTGGCTGGATCCCTTCCCTCCATCCTGCCCAGCTCCCTCTGGCTGGATCCCTTCCCTCCATCCTGCCCAGCTCCCCCTGGCTGGATCCCTTCCCTCCATCCTGCCCAGCTCCCTCTGGCTGGATCCCTTCCCTCCATCCTGCCCAGGTCCCTCTGGCTTGATCCCTTCCCTCCAGCCTGTCTGCTGCACCACACAGCTTGGTGCCATCAGCAACCCTGCTGAGGCTGCACTCACTGCCACTGTCCCTGGCAGCCACAAAGCTGCTGACCAAGCCTGGCCCCAGGACTGCTCCCTGGGGGACTCTGCCTGTCCCTGGCCTCCTCTGGGCCATGGGACATGTGGCTGACACGGCTCTGCTGGAGGAGATGCTGGAGGAGGGGAGGTTCAGGCAGCACAGGAGGAAGAAATTCTTCCCAGGAAGGGTGGAGGGATGCTGGGGAGGTGTGGTGGATGCCCCCTCCCTGGCTGCTCAGCCTGCAGCCAGGCACAGCAGAAGCAGCACTGCTGAAGGACCCTTGGCTGTGGGGCAGGCAGGACCTAGGTCCAGCTCCTGGGGTTTCCTTTTAGTGCCTGAATTAGGGCCCTGGAGTGCAGTGGGTGGGAAGGGACCTTCAGAGCTCAGCCAGTCCAACCCCCTGCAGCCAGCAGGGATGTCCCCAAGCAGAGCAGGCTGCTCAGAGCCCCAGCAAGCCTGACCTTGAATGTCTCCAGGGATGGAGCCTCCAGCACCTGCCTGGGCAACCTGCTCAGGGGGAAGGAACTTCCTCCTGTCCAATGCTGTCAATCCATCAAGGTCCAGGCTGTGAGCATTGTTTCTCCTGAGGAGCTCCACCTGGGGTGGTGTTTCACCTCTCCATCACAGTCAGCTCCCTGGCATGGCATCAAGTGGGGTGGTTGTGCCCTGTTTGATGACAGCTCTGGGGCTGAGAGCATGAAAGCCAGAGCAAAGGAGCTCCAGCTGCTGGGCCTGGCCTTAGGAGTGAGGCAGAGCTCTTGTCTTGAGGATCAGCATGGACTGAGGGAATGTTTTTTCTTCCTAATCCCAAAGGGTTTCATCCATCACCAGGCCCTGCTGACTGAGCTGGGAGCAGGAGTGCAGGACCCAGGTGATGCAACCCCAGCCCTGTGCTGGGCTGAGCCATGCCAGCAGCTCTGTGTCAGCTGGGTGGGAAGCCAAGTGCCAGGTCCTGCACATGGCTCAGGGCAGTGCCCACTGCCAGCAGAGGCTGGGGGTGAAGGGCTGGGGAGTAGCCCTGGGGAGAAGGACCTAGGGGTGAGGAGCTGGAGAGGAGCCCTGGGGAGAAGGACCTAGGGGTGGGGAGCTGGAGAGTGGCCCTGGGAAGAAGGACCTAGGGGTGAGGAGCTGGAGAGTAGCCCTGGGGAGAAGGACCTAGGGGTGAAGAGCTGGAGAGTGGCCCTGGGAAGAAGGACCTAGGGGTGAGGAGCTGGAGAATGGCCCTGGGAAGAAGGACCTAGGGGTGAGGAGCAGGAGAGGAGCCCTGGGGAGAAGGACCTAGGGAGCTGGAGAGTGGCCCTGGGGAGAAGGACCTAGGGGTGAAGAGCTGGAGAGGAGCCCTGGGGACAAGGATCTAGGGGTGAGGAGCTGGAGAGTGGCCCTGGGAAGAAGGACCTAGGGGTGAGGAGCTGGAGAGGAGCCCTGGGGACAAGGATCTAGGGGTGAGGAGCTGGAGAGGAGCCCTGGGGAGAAGGACCTAGGGGTGAAGAGCTGGAGAGTGGCCCTGGGGAGAAGGACCTAGGGGTGAGGAGCTGGAGAGTGGCCCTGGGGAGAAGGATCTAGGGGTGAAGAGCTGGAGAGGAGCCCTGGGGAGAAGGACCTAGGGGTGAGGAGCTGGAGAGGAGCCCTGGGGACAAGGATCTAGGGGTGAAGGGCTGGAGAGGAAGCCAGCACTGAGAGACTTGGGGGTGTTCAGCCTGGAGGAGAGAAGGCTCCAGGGAGACCTTCCTGAGACCTTCTGGAGAGCTTCCAGAGCTGAGCAGAAAGCTGGGAAGAGAGTTTGGAGCAGGGCCTGGGGTGGCAGGGCAAGGAGGGATGGTTTGGAAGTGCAAGAGGGAGCTGGAGAATGGAGAGAAGGAGCAATAGCTGCTGCTGAGGCTGGGCAGAGCCTGGCCCAGGCAGCTCTCAGCTTTTGCTCCTCCCAGAGCTGCTCCAGGCCCCTCAGCGCCTCCCCAGCCTCCCCTGGACCCTCCCCAGTAGCTCCCAGGCCCTCTGTAACTTGGGCCCCAACACTGCAGAGGTGTCCTCAGCAGGGCAGAGCAGAGGGGCAGCAGAGCCTCCCTCCACACAGGGCAGCCCCCGGGGCGCTGGGGGCTTCGCTCCCGCAGCTCCCTTGGCTCTCTCCGAGGCTCACCACAGCCCTGCCTTCCCCTGAGCTCTTCCTGCCTCCAGGGGGACCTCTCCCTGGGGCACTTTCACAGCATCACCAAGGTTGGAAGAGACCTCAAAGATCATTGAGTCCAAGCTGTCACCACAGACCTCATGGCTACACCAAGTGCCACATCCAATCCCCTCTTGAACCCCTCCAGGGATGGGGACTCCACCACCTCCCTGGGCAGCACATCCCAAGGGCCAACAACTCTCTCTGGGAAGAACTTTCTCCTCACCTCCAGCCTAAACTTCCCCTGGCACAGCTTGAGACTGTGGCCTCTTGTTCTGGTGCTGGTTGCTAGAGAGAAGAGCCCAACCCCCACCTGGCTACAACCTCCAGCAGGGAGTTGGAGAGAGCAATGAAGTCTCCCCTGAGCCTCCTCTTCTCCAGGCTCAGCAACCTCAGCTCCCTCAGCCTCTCCTCACAGGGCTGTGCCCCAGACTCCTCCCCAGCCTCTTGCCCTTCTCTGGACACCTTCAAGTCTCTCAATGTCCTTCCTAACCTGAGGGGCCCAGAACTGGACACAGGACTCAAGGTGCAGCCTGACCAATGCAGAGTCCAGGGGCACAATGACCTCCCTGCTCCTGCTGGCCACACTCTTCCTAATTCAGGCCAGGATGCCCTTGGCCCTCTTGGCCACCTGGGCACACTGCAGGCTCCTGTTCAGGCAGCTGTCAATCAGCACCCCCAGGTCCCTCTCTGTTTGGCAGCTCTCAGCCACTCTGCCCCCAGCCTGTAGCTCTGCCTGGGGTTGCTGTGGGCAAAGTGCAGCCCCTGGCACCTGTTGGATGCCCTCCTGTTGGCCTCTGCCCCTCTGCCCAGGGCCCTCTGCAGAGCCCTTCTGCCCTCTCACTGCCCAGCTTGGGGTCAGCTGCAAATTTTGCTGCTGACTGACTCCATCCCCTCCTCCAAGAGCATCAATGGAGCTATTTCAGGAGGGTTTGATTTCCTTTTCCCTTCCTTCTTCCCCAGCAGCTCAGAGGCCGCTGGCTGGCAGCCTGCGGAACGCCCAGGGCAAACGGGAACCCGGCGCTGGTGGCTTCTAGAGGAGGTGATTCAGAAGACAACAGGGCAGAGGGTTTGCCCAACATCTGCTGGCAACAAAGTGAGCCTCTGGGAGGGGATCCCAGGCATGTCTTGTACTTGTCAGGGTGATTATTTTTAATTGGCATTCTATTATCTCTCAGCTGAGGGCAGGGAGGTTGGCGCCCAGATACCAGGAAAGCAGAGAGAGCTCAGCCGGCTCCCAGGCAGCCAGAAACCAAAGCAACGAGGCTGAGGGATGGGGAAAGGAGAGGCTGCAACCCTCAGTGCAGGCAGCCTCCAGCAGGGAGTGCAGAGAAGCCTGGAACGGGGCTGGGAGGGAAGGGAGCTCCAAAGGTGATCCGGTCTGAGCCCCCTGCATGCAGCTGGGGCATCCTCATGGCCTGGGAGGGAAGGGAGCTCCAAAGCTGATCCAGCCCAAGCCCCCTGCATGCAGCTGGGGCATCCTCATGGCCTGGGAGGGAAGGGAGCTCCAAAGCTGATCCAGCCCAAGCCCCCTGCATGCAGCTGGGGCATCCTCATGGCCTGGGTGGGAAGGGAGCTCCAAAGCTGATCCAGCCCAAGCCCCCTGCATGCAGCTGGGGCATCCTCATGGCCTGGGTGGGAAGGGAGCTCCAGAGCTGATCCAGCCCAAGCCCCCTGCATGCAGCTGGGGCATCCTCATGGCCTGGGTGGGAAGGGAGCTCCAAAGCTGATCCAGTCCAAGCCCCCTGCACTCAGCAGAGACCTCCAAAGTTCATCCAGCCCAAGCCCCCTGCACTCAGCAGAGACCTCCTAAATTCATCCAGCCCAAGCCCCCTGCACTCAGCAGAGACCTCCTAAATTCATCCAGCCCAAGCCCCCTGCACTCAGCAAGGACATCCTCCATAGCCTGGGAGGGAAGGGAGCTCCAAAGCTGATCCAGTCCAAGCCCCCTGCATGCAGCTGGGGCATCCTCCATGGCCTGGGAGGGAAGGGACCTCCAGAGTTCATCCAGCCCAAGCCTCCACTGCAGCAGGTTGCTCACAGCCTTGTCCAGCCTCACCTTGGGGCCTCCACTACCTCCCTGGGAACCTGTTGCAGTGTTCCAGCACCCTCATGGTAAAGAACTTCCCCCTCAGGAAGGTTCCTCTTCCTTCTACACCATGGAGGATCTCATCTGGACACCCCTCAGCTGCCAGATCTGCTTCCCTGGAGCTGTGAGCAGGGGGATCAGCAGCCTGGAAGCCCCCAGGAGCTGTGCTCCATCCCTTTCCTCTGGCACCTCTGGAGGGCAAAAGAGAGTGGGGCCAGAAAGGGAGCAGGAAGGTAGCTGGCCAAGGAGACCCAAAGGCCTCCATGCAGCTTGGAAGCTCTGAAGCCCTCCACAACCCCCTGAACCTCAACCCATCACTTCAGCCCCAAATCTCTCCTGTCACAGAGACCTTCCCCTGGTGTGGCCAAGCTCAGGGCTTTGAAGCTTGGACAAAAAGGGGGGGAAGGAGGAAGTGAACTTTTTGGCCACGAGCAGCAGGAGAGCTGAGGCTGAACCCTGACCCTGCTGGGGGATGACAGAGCCCTGAAGGCTGCACCATGGCTCTGACACCACTCAGCTCAGCATTGCCCAACAGCAAACAAGATGCAGAGATTCCTCCACCCTTTTGACGTGGCCAAAGGCTGGGGAGTTTGTTTTGGCAGTGGGGAGGACGTGCCCAGGGCATGGCTCACGACCCTGAGCTGCTCTGAGGGCCTCTATAAAAGCCCTCAGAGCTCAGAGCTCTCCCAAACCCTCCTCTTCTTCTTGCCTTCATCCTGGTGGTGAACTGAGTAAGTCTGGCTTGAGCTGGGTCTGCTCTGCTTGGCAGCCTCTTGCAGGAGGAGGGGTGAGGGGCTGGGGGGAGGGCACTGCCTGCTGCATGGTTGGAGGTAGGGAAGGATTCTCTGCCTGCTTTCAGCTGGGCAGGGTTGGGGCTGCAGGAGATGTTGGCCTGTTGCAGAGGATGGATGCTCAATGCTCTCAGCAGTGCCTGGCAAGTGCAGATGGCAGAGAGTCCATCTCAGGAGCAGCTTTCAGGAGCTGTGACCAGGTGGATTCTCAGCTCTCCTGGGGAGGCTGTGCTGGCTTCCAGCAGATCTCTCACAGGCAGCTCCTCACTGCCAGGAGGATATGGAGGGGCTGGGACAGGTCCAGGGAAGGGCAATGAAGGTGGGGAAGGGTCTGGAGAACAAGAGCTGAGGGAGCTGGGAGGGTTGAGCCTGGAGAAGAGGAGGCTGAAGGGAGACCTTCTGGGTCTCAGCAGCTCCCTGAGAGGAGGCTGGAGCCAGGTTGGGCTCTCCTGCCAAAGAACAAGTGGCAGGAGAAGGGGAAATGGCCTCAGCTTGCATATGGGGAGGGTGAGATTGGCCATGAGGAACAATTTCTGCCCTGCAAGAGTGGTCAGGGCCTGGCCCAGGCTGCCCAGGGAGGTGGTGGAGTCCCCAGCCCTGGAGACCTGGCACTTGGGGCATGGTTTAGTGCCCATGGTGAGGTTGGCCTGGGTGACCAGAGAGAGCTTTGCCAACTTCAATGACTCTGTGCCCTAACCTTTGTGAGCTGAGCTCCACTCTGTCCTCAGCCCCAGAGGAAGAGCTTCCTGAGCACTGCTCTGCCCTAACCTTTGTGAGCTGAGCTCCACTCTGCCCTCAGCCCCAGAGGAAGAGCTTCCTGAGCACTGCTCTGCCCTAACCTTTGTGAGCTGAGCTCCACTCTGCCCTCAGCTCCAGAGGAAGAGCTTCCTGAGCACTGCTCTGCCCTAACCTTTGTGAGCTGAGCTCCACTCTGTCCTCAGCTCCAGAGGAAGAGCTTCCTGAGCACTGCTCTGCCCTAACCTTTGTGAGCTGAGCTCCACTCTGCCCTCAGCTCCAGAGGAAGAGCTTCCTGAGCACTGCTCTGCCCTAACCTTTGTGAGCTGAGCTCCACTCTGCCCTCAGCTCCAGAGGAAGAGCTTCCTGAGCACTGCTCTGCCCTAACCTTTGTGAGCTGAGCTCCACTCTGCCCTCAGCTCCAGAGGAAAAGCTTCCTGAGCACTGCTCTGCCCTAACCTTTGTGAGCTGAGCTCCACTCTGCCCTCAGCCCCAGACGAAGAGCTTCCTGAGCACTGCTCTGCCCTAACCTTTGCCAACTGAGCTCCACTTTGTCCTCAGCTCCAGAGGAAGAGCTTCCTGAGCACTGCTCTGCCCTAACCTTTGCCAACTGAGCTCCACTCTGTCCTCAGCTCCAGAGGAAAAGCTTCCTGAGCACTGCTCTGCCCTAACCTTTGTGAGCTGAGCTCCACTCTGTCCTCAGCCCCAGAGGAAGAGCTTCCTGAGCACTGCTCTGCCCTAACCTTTGCCAACTGAGCTCCACTCTGTCCTCAGCTCCAGAGGAAAAGCTTCCTGAACACTGCTCTGCCCTAACCTTTGTGAGCTGAGCTCCACTCTGTCCTCAGCTCCAGAGGAAGAGCTTCCTGAGCACTGCTCTGCCCTAACCTTTGTGAGCTGAGCTCCACTCTGTCCTCAGCTCCAGAGGAAGAGCTTCCTGAGCACTGCTCTGCCCTAACCTTTGTGAGCTGAGCTCCACTCTGTCCTCAGCCCCAGAGGAAGAGCTTCCTGAGCACTGCTCTGCCCTAACCTTTGTGAACTGAGCTCCACTCTGCCCTCAGCTCCAGAGGAAGAGCTTCCTGAGCACTGCTCTGCCCTAACCTTTGCCAACTGAGCTGCACTCTGCCCTCAGCTCCAGAGGAAGAGCTTCCTGAGCACTTCATGCTTTGAACCACTCAGGGCTGCTCCTGTGCTGGGTGGGAATGCAGGGAACTGCATTTTGTGCTTCTCCCCTTTGACTCCAAACTGCTTTCCCTGTGCCCTCTCAACGTGTTCCTCGGGCCAGGGAGGTTTCCCTCTTTGCAGACCACCCCCCCCCCCCCCCCCCTCCCCTCAACCAGGGCATCACCGCTGACCCTGCCCTCCCTCCTCTGTGTCTTGCAGGCTTGCTTCCAGCCACGAAGATGTCTTCCTACAGAGTGCCCTGCACCTACAGCAGCTGCTCCCCCTGCGAGCTGAGCTGCCCCCAGCCCTACGCAGAAGCCTGCAACCAGCCCTGCTTCGCCTCCTGCGGGGACTCCCGCGCCGTCGTCTACCCCCCGCCGGTCACCATCGTCTTCCCCGGCCCCATCCTCAGCTCCTGCCCCCAGGAGAGCATCGTGGGCACCACCTCCCCGATGGATCTGGGCAGCTCCTTCGGCTACGGCGGCTCCTGGGGCGCCCAGGGCTCCTTTGGGGCTGGTGGCTGTCTGGGCGGTCGCTTCTCCTACCCCTCCTCCTCCTCCTCCTCCTTCTCTTCCTCCTTCTCCTCCTCCTCCTACCGCAGGTCTCCGCTGGCAGCCGTGGGAGGTGTGGGCCCTGTGAAGCCCCCCAAGGAAGCTGAGGCCAGCAGGGATGGGAGCAAAGCCTCAGCTCGTAACTGAGCAGAGGGAGACAGCTTCCAGCAGGGCAGAGCAGTGGGGGACCCAGAGAAACCCCCCATAGAAACCCCCCCCCCCCGAGGGTGTCTTGGCCTTGCTGGGGTGGGGGGGTTGGTATCTCCTGGGGAGGTCTCAGCTCTGCCTTTGAGGGGTCCTAAGCTTTGAGATGCGATCCAGGTGGTTTACAGGAGACCAAACATCAGTGCAGCTCAGATCCTCTCCGTCCTGGCCTCTCCCCTGGGAGGTTTCCTGGCTTTGGAGGTTGGGTCCTGGGGAGCTGCCACACTTCGCCCAGCCTGGGGTTGACATCAAGCAAAGAAGACCCTGAAGGAGCCCCAGCCTCAGCCCTCAAGCCCTGCAGATGCAAGCAAGGCAGAAGCTCACCCTCCAGACTGCAGACAACCATGGGCACCCCCCAGCCAGCCCTGCAGATGCCTCCTGCACCCCCTGGGTTCTCACCTTCCGCTGCTATGAAGCCCTCATCCTGCTTCTATTAAAGCTCTGATTGCATCACAGCCTTTGCCTTCTGGTCTCCTTTCCTCCTCAGCCTGACCCTAGCAGGCAGTGCTGGTAAAGGGATGTCTCAGCTGCTGCCAGGCTCCTCTGGCTGTTAATCCAGACCTGGGGCCTGTAAACCTGGGACCAAGTCTCCTGGTGGCTTTTGTGTGCTGTCCACTTAGCACAGGGTCACCGAATGGGTTGGGTTGGGTTGGGTTGGAAGGGACCTCAAAGCTCATCCAGTTCCAACCTGACCTCCCCCTCACAGCTCCACAGCTTGGGGCTCACTCTGAGGGATTCTGACCCCCACTCACAGCTCCACAACTTGGGGCTCACTCAGAGGGGTCCTGACCCCCACTCACAGCTCCACAACTTGGGGCTCACTCAGAGGGGTCCTGACCCCCACTCACAGCTCCACAGCTTGGGACTCACTCAGAGGGGTCCTGACCCCCACTCACAGCTCCACAGCTTGGGGCTCAGAGGGGTCCTGATCTCCACCTCACAGCTCCACAGCTTGGGGCTCTGCCTTACCCCTGGCCTAGAGAAAGCTGCTGACAGCTTCAATCCCAGCAAGTTCAGTGTGGAGCTGGAGGGGATGGGTGAAGCAACTGAGACCTGGGCTCTTTGATGTGATGCTTGCCTGGGAAGTGTCCCTCTTGTGCCCACTGGGCTCCCACTGGGGCAAGCTGGGGCCCTCCAGAAGCTCAACCACTCTGCAGGAGCAGCTGGGAAGTCCTTCAGGCAGGGAAGTGGAGAGGCACAGAATGGGTTGGGGTTGGAAGGGACCTCAAAGCTCAGCCAGCTCCAACCCCCTGCCATGGGCAGGGACATCTCCCACCAGCCCAGGCTGCCCAAACCCTCATCCAACCTGGCCTTGAACAGTTGCCAGGTTGGAGCCTCCCTGGGCAGCCTGTCCCAGTGCCTCCCCACCCTGCTGGGGCAGAACTTCCTCCTCATGTCCCATCTCCATCCAGCTTCCTCCAGTCTGAAGCCATCAGCCCTGCTCCTGCCCCTCCATCCCTTTGTCCAAAGTCCCTTCCCAGCTGTCCTGCAGCCCCTCTCAAACCCTGGCAGGCTGCTCTGAGGTCTCCCTGGAGCCTTCTCCAGGTTGAACAGCCCCAACTCTCCCAACCTGTCCTCACAGCAGAGCTGCTCCAGCCCTGGGATGATTTTTGTGGCCTCCTCTGGACCTGCCTAAAATGTTTTGCAAGGCTTTGTGGTGCCAGGGAAGGATTGAACAACCTCTGGGGCTGCTGGGGCAGTTTTTATCTTCACCTCCCAGGAGCTTATGAGGGAAAGGAGCTGCTCAGAGCCTTTCACTGCTCAGAGCCTTTCACTCCACCATTTGCCAAGTGTTTGCTGCATGAAGCCTCCTGCTACAGGCAGCTGCCAGCACTGGGGAGAGGTTTCCATTCCTGTCCTGGGAAGGAACCAAAAGCTGAGGAACTGCTTGATGAGCTCTGAGGTCTTTTCCAACCTGGTTGGTTCTAGGAGTCTGCCTGGAGCTGGGCTCCAGCAGAGCAGAGGCAGTGGTGGCTATGTGCTGGGGCTGCCTGCACCAGGACCTTCCCTGGCTCTCAAGGGAAGCAGAAGAGCCCAAACTCTCATTCCCAAGTAACTGAGGGCTAGGATGGGCACAAAGCTGCCTTGCTGGTGGCCACCAGGAACTTACTGTGTGATCTGGAAGAGAAAGGAGGGAGCTGAGAGGGCTTCTCCTGGACAGAGAGGTCGGTTGAAGGGACACCAGGGCAGTGCTGTGCAGACTTTAATGGGGGTGAGGAGCAGAGCCAACAGTTGCAGTGACACAGGGGCCCAAGAAACACTCCCAGGAGCCTTCCCCTCAGCGTTTGTGCCTTTGAGTGATGGATTTGAAGGGAGAATTCCTGCTCCCCTTCTCCCAGCTGCAGCTTTACCTCCTGTTCCTGCCCCAGGCTGACTTGAAGCAGACCTGAGGCGAAGGAGGTTTCCAGCCCTGCAGTGCCGTGGGAGGCCACAGGAGGTACAAGCTCCTGGGACACATGGAACGTTTTGTTCAGCTGGAGGGTGTCTGGGATGCTTGCAGTGCTGGGGGCTCAGAGCTGAGGATCCTGCCTGCCCCCAGGAGCGGTGCAAGGAGCAGAGGATGGAAGCAAGCAGCAAAGGAAGCAGCGAGAGAAGCTGCCAAGAGCCTGGGGTGCAGCTCAAGGGCTGAGTGGTTGCACTGGCCTAGCAAAGAGCTCCAGGACAGAGCTGAAGTGATGGAAACAAAGAGTTTTGGGGGAGGGCAAGGGATTCAAACCCCATCCTGAGCCGCTGGGCTTTGCCCTCTCCTCCCCTCAGCAGGGGCCGCAGCTCCCTTGGCTGTAGCTGCTGAACCGGCGGTAGGGGTAGGGGCTGCAGCTGCCCCTGCCCAGGGATGAGCACCCGGAGCTGTAAAGCCTGCTGGAGCTGCCTGCACCCCCATAACCCCCTGAGCCCCCAAACAGGATGGAGCCCCTCAAGCCAACAGCGTTGCCATAGCCCCTGGCACCCAGGCAGCCCCCGGAGCCAAAGGGGCGCCCGGAGCCCGGCGGGGCGCAGCTGCCCACCACGCTCTCCTGGGGGCAGGAGCTGAGGACCGGCCCTGGGAAGGTCAGGACCACAGGAGGTGGATAAATGACGGCTCTGGAGGCGTTGCAGGAGGTCACACACAGCTCATTGCAGGCGTTGGCCCAGGGCTGGGGGCAGGGCAGCTCGCAGGAGCTGCCGCAGGGCAGGCAGAGGTCTCCGCAGTAGGACATGGCCCCGAGGGCAGGGAAGGCTGAAACACAGAGGGGGAAGATCACAGCATAGCATCAGTCAGGGTTGGGAAGGACCACAAGGAGCATCCAGTTCCAACCCCCCTGCCGTGGGCAGGGACACCCCACACTAGAGCAGGCTGCCCAGAGCCTCATCCAGCCTGGGCTTAAACACCTCCAGGGCTGGGGCCTCAACCACCTCCCTGAACAACCCATCCCAGGGCTTCACCACTCTCATGGGGAAGAACTTCCTCTCCACCTCCACCTTCATTCCATTCCCCCCAGTCCTAGCACTGCCTGAGATCCTGAGCAGTCCCTCCCCAGCCTTCCTGCAGCCCCCTGCAGAGCCTGGAAGGCCACAATGAGGTCACCTCAGAGCCTTCTCCTCTCCAGCCTGCACAGCCCCAGCTCCTTCAGTCTGTCCTCACAGCAGAGCAGCTCCAGCCCTCTGCTCATCCTCCTGGTCCCTCTCTGGATGCCTTCCAGCACCTCCAGATCCCTCTTGTCATAGGGGCTCCAGAGCTGGAGGCAGTGCTCCAGGTGGGGTCTCACAGAGCTGAGCAGAGGGGGAGAATCCCCTCCCTGGCCCTGCTGGCCACACTTCCCTTGCTGCAGCCCAGGCTCTGCTTGACTCTCTGGGCTGCAAGTGCACTCTGAGAGCTCCTGCTGAGCTTCTCCTCCCCCAGCACCCCCAAGGCTCTCTCCTCAGGGCTGCTTTCCAGCCAGTCCCTGCCCAGCCTGCATTTGTGCCTGGGATTGCCTTGAGCCAGCTGCAGGACCCTGCCCTTGGTCTTGTTGAACCTCCTGAGGTTGGCTTGTGCCCAGCTCTGCAGCCTGCCCAGCTCCCTCTGGCTGGATCCCTTCCCTCCAGCCTGCCCAGCTCCCTCTGGCTGGATCCCTTCCCTCCAGCCTGTCTGCTGCACCACACAGCAACCCTGCTGAGGCTGCACTCACTGCCACTGTCCCTGGCAACCACAAAGATGTTGAAGAAGCCTGGGCCCAGGACTGCTCCCTGAGGGACTCTGCTTGTCCCTGGCCTCCCCTGGGCCATGGACAGCCACCCTTTGGGTGCAGCCATCCAGCCAGTTCTGTAACCCTCTAGTGGTCCACCCATCAAACCCATGTGTCACCAGCCTGGAGAGCAGGATGTGGTGCACAGCACATCCTGAGCCCTGCCAAACGGTGCTCAGCTCCCTGGCAGCGAGGGCTGCCCCCCACCAGCCCCCTTCCTGCCCCAGGGTGAGCACAGCACACGAGTGGGAGAAGCTGGGAGGGCACTGAGTGCCCTGAGGCTCGTGGGGAAGCTGCTTTGGGTAAGAGGAGGAGAAAAGCCTTTGGTGTGAGGCTGCTGGAGGCATGGAGCAGGCTGCCCAGAGGGCTTGTGGAGTCTCCTTGTCTGGAGAGCTTCCAGCCCCACTTGGGCAAGCTGCTGGGGGATGCCCTGCTGGAGCAGGGAGGGGGTGAGATGATCTCCAGAGGCCCCTTCCCACCTGCACCATGCAGGGATTGTCTCAATGCCTGGAAAGGTTAACCTTCAAAGCTTCCACAGCTCTCTGGAAGTGGAAGAACATCAGAGCCAGAAGCACATCTGACTGAACAACCACCCTGATAAGACCAGCAGCCAGCAGCAAAGGGCTGCTGGAGGGAGGCTAGAAGCAGAGGAGAGGATTCAGACCCTCTGGTGCCCAATGGGAAGTGTCTGAGCCCAGGGTGGATCCCTAAATCCCCTTCTGCCTCCCCCAAATCCACAGCCACCCAGGCCTCCAAACTGCTACAGGAGAGACCTGCTAAGAGCAGAGAGCTGCAATCAGAGCAGCTAAAGCCTGGCCCCCAAACTGGGAGAGCCAAAAGAGGAGCCAGACTGGGGACTCACCTGATCCAGGGAGGGGAGGAAGCAGCAGCAGGCAAGCAACAGAAGCAAGCAAGCAGCCTGCAGCTGCCAGCTGCTTTTATAGCATCCCTGCAGCTGCCTGCAGGCCAAGGAGGTCATCTCCTGGGCTTGTAAAGCAGGTGGTGGTGCTTGGAGGGTTCCTGCAGCTGCTGTAATTACCTGTCCTGGGGTTAGCTGTTGGGTCAGCTGCGAGCCTCAGCCCCTGAGCCGAGCCTCTGGTGGCTGCTTGAGGCTGCACACAAGATCCCACACACAAGGATCCTTTTCTGGAGCCAAGTGGGCAGGATGCAAGCAGGGTTTGGAAGCTTTGGGTCGAGTTCCTTGGGCCATGGAGGGGGCAAGAAAGGCAGCTCCTTGAGCTGGAGGCTAAACGAGTCTGGGGGCTTGGTGTTTCCAGGGGGAACTGGAACTTCACACACAAGGAAAGAGGGAAGGGAGCAGTGGAGAAGGAGGGTCTGGATCATTTGTGCTCCCTCTGCTTCATCAGGAGAGCTTCATTTAGCTCCTCCAACTCCTTTTCCAGCACCACAAGCCCAGGGTGGCTGCAGGGTAAACCTCTTGGCTGCCTTCTCAGCTCAGAGAGCAGATTTGCACCACGCAGAGACCAGGAAGGTCATCAGCTCAAGGCTTGGATTTTAGTATTCCAGAGGGGGGGAAGTCTTCATGGAACCCCAGAATGGGTTGGATTGGAAGGGACCTCAAAGATCAGCCAGTTCCAACCCCCCTGGGACACCTCCCAGCAGCTCAGCTTGCTCAGGACACTCATGGAAGGGTTTGGGGTGGAGGGGACTCAAAGATCAGCCCCCCCTGGGACACCTCCCACCAGCCCCAGCTTGCTCAGGACACTCATGGAAGAGTTTGGGGTGGAGGGGACTCCAAGATCAGCCCCCCCTGGGACACCTCCCAGCAGCCCCAGCTTGCTCAGGGCTGCCTGGCCCTGAGCACCTGCAGGGAAGGGGCAGCCACAACCTCCTTGGGCAACCTTGTGCCAGAGTTTGCTTCTCTAGCAAAGAAAATTTGACCTCCAGAGCTCTGAAGGGGCTGCTGAGGAGGAGGAGGAGGAGATGATGATGATGATGAGGAGGAGGTGTTAAACAATCATTAAGAGGGCCTCCAGCTGCAGCAAGGTGTCATTAATGCCATTACAGCAGGGCTCTGTATCTCCAACAAGTTAATCACACAGGAGGTGCTTTGAAGTCCTTTATTTCTGGGGGTGGGGGGGTTGGGAGGTTGGAAATCAGAGCAGCCCAGATAAGCCTGGCCCAGAGCTTCCTCATAACCATCCCACAGGCAGGGCTTCCAGCCTGGCAGGTGTAAACAGGCCCCAGAGAGGGAAGGATCGGAGCCAGGCACGCTCCTGCCGCCCAGCCCACGCTCAGCCTCCTCCTGCCAAGCCAGGAGGCGAAGTGCCGGCTGCCAGAGCTCCGTCATCCACCCAGCAAGGGTCAGCAGTGCAGCTCGCAGCCAGCTGGGCCAAAGGCTGGGAGGGAAAGGCAGGAGAGTGCCTGTGGAGAGGGGAAGGTCCCTGCCAGCAGCTCCTCTCAGCGCCTGCTGTTTGCCAGCCCCAGCCCCGGCTCCGTGCTCAGCCTGCAGCCTCTGAGCGTGGGGCTGCTGCCTTCAGCCAGCCCCGAGGGAGCTGAGGATGGGGAGCTCCCACCTCAGGGCTGTGTGGACAGCACCAGCTGCAAGCTGTGCCCTGGGCTGGGGGCTGTGAGCGGCACCTGAGGAGGGAACCAAAGCACCCAGCGCAGCAGGCAGGGGGCTGGGCAAGGGCAGAGGCTCTGAAGGGCCTGGGGTGCACTGATCTCATCCTGCCCACCACAGCAAAGCCAAGCTGGGCTGGCTAAGGAGGTGACCACCACAGACTGCTGGGAGGGACTTGCAGGCATCATGAGGGCTAAGGAGGTGACCACCACAGGCTGCTGGGAGGGACTTCCAGGCATCATGAGGGTTAAGGAGGTGACCACCACAGGCTGCTGGGAGGGACTTGCAGGGATCATGAGGTCCAACCCCCCATCAGCTTTCAGGCTGCCAGGGAGAGGAAACCTCCCCAGGGCCAGGTCCTGGCGATGCTGCTGTGCCAGCTCTGGGGCATCTCACCGCAGCAGTGAGCAGGAGAGGAATCGCCCTGCGCAGCTCCTCGGCTGCCAGCTCCTCAGCCGCCTGCTCTGAGCGAGCCCCAGACGTTCCCAGGCTGTCGCTCCGGGGGATCTCCCTGGTGAGTCACCGAGCTCGGGAGGTGGCTTTGACACTCTGAGAGCAAAGCAGACGCCGGAGCCACCAGCAGGGGGAAGAGAGAAACACAAATCTGCTCCCCGCTGAGCAGTGCTGAGGGATTCCAGGGCACAGAGCTCCACCTTGACCTGTCCCAGTGAAGTGCAGCCACCAGCTCAGCAACCTCTGCCACCAGCACAAGACCTCTGCCACCAGCACAGGGACCTCTGCCACCAGCACAGGGACCTTTGCCACCAGCACAAGACCTTTGCCACCAGCACAGGGACCTTTGCCACCAGCACAAGACCTCTGCCACCAGCACAGGGACCTTTGCCACCAGCACAAGACCTTTGCCAACAGCATTAGAACCTTTGCCACCAGCACAGGGACCTTTGCCACCAGCACAGGGACCTTTGCCACCAGCACAGGGACCTTTGCCACCAGCACAAGAACCTCTGCCACCAGCACTAGAACCTCTGCCACCAGCACAAGAACCTCTGCCACCAGCACTAGAACCTCTGCCACCAGCACTAGAACCTCTGCCACCAGCATTAGAACCTCTGCCACCAGCACAAGAACCTTTGCCACCAGCACAAGAACCTTTGCCAACAGCATTAGAACCTCTGCCACCAGCCCAGGCACCTCTGCCACCAGCCCAGGACCTCTGCCACCAGCCTGGCTTCTCCATGTTCTCTGTTCTTTCTCCCTGCCCCACAGACAGGCTCTGATCTGGAGCTTGGGACATGTCAGACCTGGCTTTGGGTGGTGCTCAGCTCCAGAGCACAGAATCTTTTACTCCAAGAGTGGTCAGGCACTGGCCCAGGCTGCCCAGGAGGGTGGTGGAGTCCCCATCCCTGGAGGGAGTGGAGGTGGCATTTGGGGACCTGGTTTAGTGGCTAGGGAGGTGTTGGGTGGGAGGTTGGACTGGATGATCTCAGAGCTCTTTGCCAGCTCTGGGCAACCTGCTCTAGTGGGAGATGTCCCTGCCCATGGCAAGGGGGGTTGGAACTGGAGGAGCTTTGAGGTTCCCTTCCAACCCTGCCAGTTCTGTGGAGGTTGGAAAAGACTTCCAGGATCATCCAATCCAACTCTCAACCCAACACCACCACGACTAAAGCATCCCTGGCTCTCACCTTGGCTTCCTTCCTTGCTGCTGCCACTTCAGAGCCTGGTGATTGACTGCTGGAGGCTGGCCTGGAGCTGCTGCAGGGGGAGAATGGTCCCTGGCACCAGGGGAGGATCCATCCACCTCTCCTGCATTCCCTTTGCAAAACAAAACCCTTCTGGGGCTTGGGCATCTCAGTGACTCAACCTTTGGCAGCCAAAGGGTTGCCTTGAAGAGTTGCAGGGGTGACTTATGGGCAGGGATTAAGTCTTGAGGAGGCCTGGGGGAGCTCTGCCCTTGCCCAGCTGTGGGGTGAAGCCTTCCCTTGTTTGCTCAGAGCGGTCCTGGTCCTTGGGCAGCCTCCTGAAGGCACTCACAGAGTCGGCCTCTGAGCCAAAGGGTTTGGTTGGAGCTGCTCTGAAGGGCAGCCAAGGCCATGGGTGAGCAAGGAGGCAGCTGTGGGCTGCACCCAGAGCAGGGAGAGCAGCAGGACTGGGAGGGGATTTGCCTTCTGCTGTCACCTGTGGACAGGACTTCTGCTCACTGCTTCCCAGGCTTCCACCTGGATTCCACATCTGACATTTTCTCACCTGGGCCTGCAGAGCAGAACCCAAATCCTTCACTTTACCTGAGCAGGAAGCTTGGACTCAAGGAGAGAGCCTCCAAACCACCTTCTGCTCCCCTGTGGAAGGGCTGGGGGTCACCAGGAGGGCAGAGCAGAACCCAAATCCTTCACTTTACCTGAGCAGGAAGCTTGGACTCAAGGAGAGAGCCTCCAAACCACCTTCTGCTCCCCTGTGGAAGGGCTGGGGGTCACCAGGAGGGCCTCACGAAGGAGGAGCAGAGCAGAAAGGAGATTCAGAAGGCCAAAGGTTTGATGCAGCAGCATTTTAATGGGAATGCAAAGTGGAGTAAACATCTGCAGAGAGAATAATGCAAGCTAGAGAGAGCCTATTCCAGAGGCCAGGAAAAGCCACCACCAATCACCCAGCCCAGTCTGCCACCTTGCCTCCACAGCCCGACCTGCCTTGCTCCTGCTGAGCCTGGCGCTGGGGAGGGCAAACTGGGGCAGAGAAAGTGGAAAGAGCAGATGGAAGCTGCAGAGCCCCGAGAGCAGAGAAAGCCTCAACCTAAGCTACAAGAGCAGCGCAGGGATCCACCGCAGGGGGCCCGGCTCGCAGGGCTGCCTCCCCCCCGCCGGCAGCCGACCCAGCCCCCGGCCATCTGCTTCTGCTTCGGCGCTCGGTGCTCGCCCGGGGTCGATCCTCGGCCGGGAGCTGCTCAGATCTTCTTGCAGAAGCCCCTCTGGCAGGGGTGCTTCCAGCGGGTGGAGTAGGTGTAGGAGCACTCAGGCACGCACTGGGCAGTGCACTGCGGGCCGCACTGGGCAGTGCACTGCGGCACGCACTTGGTGGCGCACTTGGTGGCGCAGGGAGCCGGGCAGGGAGCCGGGCACGGAGCCGGGCACGGAGCGGCGCAGGGAGCCGGGCACGGAGCCGCGCAGGGAGCCGGGCACGGGGGAGGACAAGGAGGAGGACAGGGGGGAGGGCAAGGGGGAGGGCAGGGAGGAGCACAGGGAGGAATGCACTTGGCCTCGCACTGGGTCAGGACCTTGGGGGCGCAGCAGGGCTCCAGGCACTCCAAGCCCTTCTGCCCCGAGCCGATGGCCACCCCTGACTCCAGGACTCCGGCCAGCTCGGCCGACTCCGTGCTGCCCACGATGGTCTCCTGGGGGTAGGTGGTGAGGATGGGGCCTGGCAAGGTGACCACCACGGGAGGGGGGAAGATGATGACTCGGGAGTCCGGGCAGGCGATGACGCAGGGCTCGCTGCAGGCGGCGGCCCGCGGCTCGGGGCACTTCGAGTCGCAGGGCAGGGAGCAGGGCTCGGGGCACAAAGTTTTCTCACAGGACATCTTTCAGCTCTGCTCTGGACCTGCAAGGGACAGGAGGAGCAAATGTAAACCCAAAGGAGCCGGCAGGGCAGCGGCAACCATTCAGCTCAGCTAAGGTGAGCCCTGAAGAGAGATGAGTTGGGAGGTATCCAGGTTCTCCCCCTCCGCTCTGCCCTAGGGAGACCACTTCTGGAGTCCTGGGTTCAGTTCTGGGCTCCCCCTGCTCAAGAGAGGCAAGGAGATGCTGGAGCAAATCCAGGGGAGGCTGGGAAGGTGCTGAGGGGCCTGGAGCAGCTCTGTGAGGAGCAAAAGGCTGAGAGCCCTGGGGCTGAGAGCCTGGAGGAGAGCAGCCCCAGAGGGGAGCTGAGCAATGCTCAGCAGGAGCTAAAGGCTGCGAGGCAAGAGGCTGGGGCCAGACTCTGCTCAGTGGTGCCCAAGGACAGTACAAGGGGCAGAAAGTGGAGCCCAGGAGGTTGCAGCTGAGCAGGAGGAGCAACTTGTTTGGTGTGAGGCTGCTGGAAGCCTGGAGCAGACTGAGCCCAGAGAGATTGTGGAGAGCTTCCAACCCCACCCCCACCCCCCCCCCGGGCACTGTGCCCCCTGGGCAAGCTGCTGTGTGTGCCCTGCTGGGGCAGGGTGGGGGATGCTCTCCAGAGGTTCCCTTCCCACCCCTCCATGCTGGCATTCAGGCTGATCCTGTTCTGCTTTGTTTTGCTCCTCTCCTCTGGAGCCTTTCAGAGCCCAGCTGCCTCCCGCAGACACCAAAGAGCCTCTTTGGGGCTGCCGCTTCAGCACCGCCCGCCGGCTGCTCTGTAATTTGAGGCTCCAGACGTGGAGCTGAGTCAAAGGAGGGTTAGGACAGCACCAAACATCAGACATGGAAACCACACAACAGGTTCTGCCGCAGCCCATTTCCATATTCTCTGGGCTAAAGAGGCAGGAGGAGTCTCCTAATCCCTCTTTGGACCACGGGGGAGCTGATCCCACAGGGATACAAACATGAGCGCAGGGAGTCTGCAGCAGGAGGCTTCATCACAGCATCAAGGTCACTCGGAGCCCGTTTCAGATCAAAAGGAGGGGAAGAGCTGAGTCACAGCACAGCCCTGCAGGCAGCTCTCCTGGACTGGAATTTCAGAGGGAGGGAAAACTGTTGGGAAACCTGAGCTGGATTCCTGAGCTCCTTCCCTGCTCCTGCAAGCAACTGAAGGCTGGGGTGGGGGGAAGCTGGGGAATAGATCCAGGCTTCAGGAATGGGCTTCAGCCTTCTCCCAACTCCAACCCAAGCAGGGAGGGCAGGGGCTGGTGAACCTCCTGAGTCAGACTCGGGGAGGATGCTTTGGGTTCAGCCAAGGCCATTCCTCATCTTCTGTCTGAGCTCAGGAGGCTTGGGTGGGGCTGGGGCTGACTCAAGCAATGTTGCTCTGAGTGCTGTTTTGTTTGGCTGTTGTAGACAGGCTGTCAATCCCCCTTCCCCCTCCCCCCCCCCACTGTTCACCTCAGCTTCTCCTGACCTCCAGCCTGAGCCTAGACACACGATCCTCAAGTTCCTACCCTCTCATCCCACCACATCTCTTCTTTCCCTCTTCTTGGCTTGACCTGCAAACCCCTCAGCTGCAAGTCAGCCAGGGGAGAAAGGCAGAGCTGGGAACCAGCCTCAAGCCCAGAACAGGCAGCACAGAACCTTTCAAAGGCAGCAGAGCTTCCTGCACAACCTGTTCCATGTTTTCCATGGGACCACTTTGCATGAGCAGAACAAAACCACCCCCAGGCAGTTTCCCAAGGAGCCTCAAGCAGACAATCTCCTGGTCCCTTCTCCTTCTCCTGGTCCCTGCTCCTTCTCCTGGTCCCTGCTCCTTCTCCTGGTCCCTGCTCCTTCTCCTGGTCCCTGCTCCTTCTGAGTGGCTGCACTGGCAGAAGATCCATGCCATGGCTTGGGTTGGGTTGGAAGGGACCTCCAAGATCATCCCTGTGCCATGGGCAGGGACACCTCCACCAGCCCAGGCTGCTCAATAGTGACACCAAATCCCTCTGCCCCGAATCAGACACAAACTGGGAGCCACAAGGTCAGAGCAACGCTGCCAGCAGCAGCCAGCTGCCAGCTGAGGAGGAGAGAGGAGAGGTGAGAGGAGCTGAGGAGCCCCAAGGGCTCTGTGCACTCAGTTCCCATTTTTCTCTAGACACCAAACTCCTTTTCACACCTCTAGCCAGCAGGGCCTTGGAATGGATGAGCACCAGACAACCCCTCTAGGAGACCAAGCTCCTGCCTAACCACAGGATCTCCATCCCAAATACCTATGGAACATCCATCCCAATATCCAGAGGATCCCAGGATATCCAAACCAAACTTCCTCAGAAGCTCCATCCCAAATATCCACAGGATCACAGGATATCCATCCCAAAGAATCTCAGGGTCACAGGATGCCCATCCCAAATATCCCTGGGATGTCCATCCCAACTTCCATAGAATCACAGAGTATCCAAACCAAACCTCCTCAGAGTGTCCATCCCAAATAGCCACAGGATATCCATCCCAAATATCCCAAACATCAGGGAAGCTCCATCAGAAGTATCCACAGGATCAGAGGATATCCAAAGCAAACCTCAGGATATCCATCCCAATATCCACAGGGTCAGAGGATATCCAAAGCAAACCTCAGGATATCCATCCCAATATCCACAGGGTCAGAGGATATCCAAAGCAAACCTCAGGATATCCATCCCAATATCCACAGGATCAGAGGATATCCAAAGCAAGCCTCCTCAGAATATTCATCCCAAATATTCCCAACAGCCACAGGAGCTTCATCCCCAACAGCCACAGGAGCTCCATCCCCAACAGGCACAGGAGCTTCATCCCAAATGTCCCTAGCACCACAGAAGCTCCATCCCAATATCCACAGGATCAGAGGATATCCAAACCAAACCTCTTCAGAATATCCATCCCAAATATCCACAGGATCAGAGGACAGACAAATCCAACAGCCACAGAAGCTTCATCCCAGCTATCCAGAGGTTATCTATCCCAAATAGCCACAGAAGCTCCATCCCAAATATCCAGGGGATATCCATCCCAAATATCCAAGGGAGCTCCATCCCAACTGTCCAGAGGATATCCATACCAAATATCCCCAACAGCCACAGGGGCTCCATCCCAAACAGCCACAGGAGCTCCATCTCAACTATCCAGAGGATATCCATCCCAAATATCCCCAACAGCCACAGGGGCTCCATCCCAAACAGCCACAGGAGCTCCATCTCAACTGTCCAGAGGATATCCATACCGAATATCCCCAACAGCCACAGGGGCTCCATCCCAAACATCCCCAGAAGCAGAGGAGAGCCAAACCCAGCAGCCACAGGAGCTCCATCCCAACTATCCAGAGGATATCCATCCCAAATATCCCCAACAGCCACAGGAGCTCCATCCCAAACAGCCACAGGAGCTCCATCCCAAACAGCCACAGAACCAGAGGAGAGCCAAACCCAGCAGCCACAGGAGCTCCATCTCAACTATCCAGAGGATATCCATCCCAAATATCCCCAACAGCCACAGGAGCTCCATCCCAACTATCCACAGGAGCTCCATCCCAAACATCCCCAGCAGCAGAGGAGAGCCAAACCCAGCAGCCACAGGAGCTCCGTCCCGAATCCATCCCTCGGCGATTTCCAACCAATGCTCCTCCCGGGTTGCAGGTGGGGGGCGGGGGGAAGGGGTCTGGTTGCTGTTTCCTTTGCCTTAGGAAGAAGAAAGGAATTGTCTCAGGATCCAACTTACTCAGCTCAGCCAGGAGAAGCCAGGGAGGACCTGCTGGAAGCTCTGTGAATCACGCAGGGGTTTTTATACCCTGCTGGACCCCCAGGCTGATGCAAGACTCCCCAACGTCACCCTTTGGACATTAGGGTTCCATGACTTCCCCAAACTTGAATTTGAGGTCTAATTACAGTAATTGTTCAGCTGGCTCCTTGCTCTTCATTACCCTCTCCTCAGCAGCACCTGACCTGCACGGTCCCTTCCCTGGATTCCTTTCATTTCCTGGCTTGCAGCAGCCAACCCCCTCCTGGGCGCCCCAAGGATGGGGCTTGGGCTGGCAGGGAGCGGTGTCCAAGCTGCAGCTGGTTGGAAGAGCTCTGCAGGAGTCATCCTGGCAGGTCCTAAGAGAGCAGCAGCAGCTTGGTTTTTCCCCTCTTTAGCATCATGACCTCCAAGAATGCAAAGAGCCTCAGCTGGCATTGGCAGGCAGCTGCCTGCAGCTAGGCAGCTTGTTGGGACCTGTTTGCAGAAGCTGAAGTCACTGCGTGGCTGTGGGGCCAGGAGTGCCTTGCAGAGACAGCTCCTAGCAGGGCCCATGCTTGGTGTTCAGTTCTCTCCCGAAGTAAGGAAGAGGCTGGGAGCCCTTGGAGGGTGCTGAGCCTGGAGAGGAGCAGCCCCAGAGGAGATCTGAGCAAGAACTAAAGGCTGGGGGGCGAGAGGCTGGGGCTGGCATCTGCTCAGTGGTGCCCAGGGACAGGGCAAGGGGCTCAAAGTGGAGCCCAGGAGGGGAAAGTTGTTTGGTGTGAGGCTGCTGGAGGCCTGGAGCAGGCTGAGCCCAGGGAGGTTGTGGAGAGCTTCCAACCCCCTCCTGAACATCATCCTGGGCAGCCTGCTGTAGGTGACCCTGCTGGCGCAGGGGGGTTGGAGGAGATGATCCCCAGAGGTCCCTTCCCACCCCACCAGGCTGGAACTGTGTGAGACAGAGCAAGTGCAAAGGTCTGACCTGGTGCCCATGGATCCAGCCTGCAGTCAGGGATCTCCTCCCCTGCAGGACAACGCCTGGCCAAGCCCAGGAAGAACCATGAGTGGAGAAAGCTCATTTTGGTTGGAGTGGGATGGAGAGAGGGCTCCAGGAATTCCTTGGTCTGGTTTACAGGACACCACCCTGTGCCCAGGCCCTGTCCCAGTGGTTATGGTCAGAGCTGCACCAGAGGAATGCTCCTCATGAGCATGGAGAAGCAGCCTGTGGGAAGCTCAAGGGGAGTGCAGACATGGGACTGCAGGACATGGGTTAGTGGCCATGGTGGTGTTGGGTTGAAGCTTGGACTGGATGACCTGAAAGGTCATTGCCAACCCAAATGATTCCATGGTTCTGGAAGTGAGCAATGGGCCAGGGAAAAGAGGAGCCCAGGAGGGCTTCAGTGCTAGAGAGGAATAAGAGTTACAGAACCAATCTGTGCCCAACTTGACCTCCTGAGAGAGCTGGAGAAGAGAAGGCTCCAGGCAGACCTCAGAGCAGCCTTCCAGGACCTGAAGGGGCTCCAGGAGAGCTGGGGAGGGACTTTTGGCATGGCCTGGGAGTGTCAGGCTGAGGGACAATGGCTTTGAGCTGGGAGAGAGGAGATTGAGAGTGAAGAGGAGGAAGAAATCCTTGAGAGTGAGGTTGGGGAGAGCCTGGCACAGGCTGCCCAGGGAGGCTGTGGCTGCCCTGTCCCTGGAGGTGTTCAAGGCCAGGCTGGATGAGGCCTTGGGCAAGCTATGCTGGTAGGAGGTGTCCATGGCAGGGGGTTGGAGCTGGATGATCTCAAGACCCCTTCCAGCCCAATCTCTTCCATGATTCCTGTGAAGAAGCAGCAGCAGCTCCTCCTCTCCTGCAAACCAACCAACCCAAACTGAACCAAACCAAACCAAAATGAACCAACCCAACCCAAAATGAACCAACCCAACCCAAAATGAACCAACCCAAACCAAAATGAACCAACCCAACCCAAATTGAACCAACCCAACCTAACCCAACCCAACCCAATCCAACCCAACCCAAACCCACCCAAACCAACCCAAATTGAACTAACCCAACCCAAACTGAACCAAACCAAACCAAAATGAACCAAAATGAACCAACCCAACCTAACTCAACCCAACCCACCCAAACCAACCCAAAATGAGCCAAACCCAACCAAAACCAACCAATCCCAAACCCAAACCCAACCCCAACCCAATGCAAACCAACCCAACCCAACCCAAAATGAACCAAACCCAACCCAACCCAACCCAAAATGAACCAAACCCAACCCAAACCAAACCCAACCCAACCCAAACCCAACCCAAACCAAACCCAACCCAACCCAAACCCAATCCAAACCAACCCAACCCAACCCAACCCAAAACCAACCCAAACCAAACCCAAACCAAACCAAACTAAACCAACCCAAACCAACTCAAACCAAACCCAAACCAACCCAAACCAACCCAAACCAACCCAAACCAACCAAAACCAAACCCAAACCAACTCAAACCAACCCAAACCAACTCAAACCAAACCCAAACCAACTCAAACCATCCCAAACCAACCCAGCCCAACCCAAACCAACTCAAACCAACCCAAACCAACCCAAACCAACTCAAACCAACTCAAACCAACTCAAACCAACCCAAACCAACCCAAACCAACCCAAACCAAACCCAAACCAACCCAAACCAACCCAAACCAACTCAAACCAAACCCAAACCAACTCAAACCATCCCAAACCAACCCAGCCCAACCCAAACCAACTCAAACCAACCCAAACCAACCCAATCCAACCCAAACCAACCCAAACCAACTCAAACCAAACCCAAACCAACCCAAACCAACCCAAACCAAACCCAAACCAACTCAAACCAAACCCAAACCAACCCAAACCAACCCAACATCCCCCTGAACCCCCCCCCCCAAAAACCTCACAATGACCCAAACCAAAGCAAAGGCAACAAAGCAAAGGCAACAAAGCAAAGGAAACAAACAGCCCAAGGGGCTCTGAATTCCCAAGGTCTTTCTCATCACCCAGGAGTCATCAGAGCTTCCCCCCCCCGTGGGTGGCCACGGCACAGATACTTCCCAGGGACGCTATGATTCAGGGCTCTGGAGCTTAGTGTTGGCAGCCTGTAATTACCAGCAGCACCTCACAGCCCTTTGCACAGGGCAGACAGCAGAGGGTGGAGGCCAAACCAGCTGGAAGCACCTCAGGAACATTGGCACTGGAGGCTTCCTTGCCCAGAGGGTCCTCCGAAGCCGCTCCGCTCCCGAGGGCTGATTGGGGTTGCAGCAGTAATGAGCACAAAGGTGTGGAAATGAGGGAGGAGAAACGAGCCCAGGAAGTGGCTTTGGGGTGTCCATGGACTCCCCAGGACAGGGACTCGCTGGAGAGGGCACAGCAAAGGGCCAAGAGGATGAGGAAGGGCCTGGAACGTCTCTGGAGGCTCCTTCTCTGGAGATTTTTCCCTGCCTGGATGGGTTCCCGGGGCCCTACCCGGGGTTGCCCTGCTTTGGGGGGACCCCAATGGCCTCCAGAGGTCCCTCCCAATGCCTCCCACTCCGTGGTGCTCTGAGGGGTGTCGGCTTCCCACGTTCCCAGAGCTGTTCCAGGCAGAGCTGCGTCCAAGCTGCCGCCGCAGCAGCGCCGGCCCTGGGCTTCCATCCTCACCTCCACAGAGCTCTCAGCACTTGGCTGCTCCTGCAAAGTGAACTGCTGTGGGGTTGGCCTTTTGTTCCCCAGAAACCCTGAGGTCTCCCCAGAGCTTCTCTTCCCCAGGCTGAGCAGCCCCAACCCTCCCAGCCTGTCCCCACAGGGGAGGTTCTCCAGCCCTCTGCTCCTCCTCGTTGGCCTCCCCCTGGAGCTGCTCCAAGACGTGACACAGCTCTGATTGAGTTCAGCACTGCTGTGTCTCTATTAACAGCCAAGGTGTGGCCAGGGCAGACCTTGCTCCCAGGTCACAGGTGGAGCTCCTCCTGGCAGCACGAGAGATGATTCCCACGATCCTAAAGTCCATTTTCCAGCCCCCCCAACCCTAAGAGAGCTGGGGGCAGAATCTGTGAGCAGCCCTCAGCTGTCTCTGTAGGATCCTGGGACTCCTCCAGATCCTCTGGAGCTGAGGTGTGAGGAGCTGAGCTGAGGGGTGAGGAGCTGAGATCTCAAGAGCTGAGGGGTGAGGAGCTGAGCTGAGGGGTGAGGAGCTGAGATCTCAAGAGCTGAGGTGTGAGGAGCTGAGCTGAGGGGTGAGGAGCTGAGGTGTGAGGAGCTGAGGGGTGAGGAGCTGAGCCTGAGCTGAGGTGTGAGGAACTGAGCTGAGGGGTGAGGAGCTGAGCCTGAGCTGAGGTGTGAGGAACTGAGCTGAGGGGTGAGGAGCAGAGGGGTGAGGAGCTGAGATCTGAAGAGCTGAGGTGTGAGGAGCTGAGCTGAGATCTGAAGAGCTGAGGTGTGAGAAGCCGAGCTGAGCTCTGAAGAGCTGAGCTGAGGGGTAAGGAGCTGAGGTGTGAGGAGCTGAGCTGAGGTGTGAGGACCTGAGATGTGAGGAGCTGAGCTGAGCCTGAGCTGAGGTGTGAGGAGCTGAGGGGTGAGGAGCTGAGAAGTGAGGAACTGAGAAGTGAGGAGCTGAGGGGTGAGGAGCTGAGCTGAGATCTGAAGAGCTGAGGTGTGAGGAGCTGAGCTGTGGTTGTGAAGAGCTGCAGAGGAGGCTCCCTGCAGCAGCTTGCAGCCAGTGCCAAGAGTCACTTTGACTTTTAAAGATGGAGCTGCAGAAGGATTTTCTTTTCCCTGTTGCCTCTCCAAGCCTGAGGAGCAAACAGCAAGCTCAGCTCTCCCGACCGGAGCCTTCAGAGGGGCAAGAAGGGAGGGAGAAGAGGGATCCCAGGACAGGAGGGGCTTGAGGGAGGGATGGGAAGCAGGAGCAAGGAGCTGCCCTGCCCCCCGGGACGGTTCCCTAACTGCACTTTTGCCTTCCTCAGCTCCACCTCCCCCCTGAGAACGATGTCCTGCAACATCAGCTCCCGGTGCCTGCCTGCCTGCGAGGTCAGCTGCCCACAGCCCTGCGCCTACAGCACCAGCCTGGGGCCCAGCATCGGCTCCTGTGGGGACTCCACAGCTGTGGTTTATGGCCCCCCAGTCGTCATCAAGTTCCCAGGCCCCATTCTCAGCACCTGCCCCCAGGAAACCGTGGTGGGAGCCTCGGTTCCCAACGTCAGCGGCCCAGGGGTGGGCAGCAGCTCCCCCGGTCCCTGGGGAGCTTCCAGGATGCTGGGCTCCTCCTCTTCTGCAGGCTTCTCCAGCTCGGGAGGCTTCTCCAGCTCGGGAGGCTTAGCTGGCTCTGGAGGCTCCTCGTGGAGAGGAGGTTCCTGTGGCTCTGGCATCTACCCGGGGCTGGGAGGCTGCTACGGCAGCAGGTTGTACAGCAGCAGCAGCAGCAGCGGCAGCAGCAGCCCTGCATCTCGCCGTGGCAACTACAGCTCCTTCTGAGGAGACCACTGCCACAGCTGAGCAGCTGCAGACACAAGACCCAGACCTGCACAGACCTGTGTGGAAGCACAAAGAGCTCCATGGAGGAGTCCCCAAGAGAAGTCTCTTGCAGTCTGGAGAGAAGCAGCCTGAGGGGCATCTGATCAATGCTGATCAATACTTCAAGGGCTCTCCCCTCAGCCTCCTTTCCTCCAGGCTCAACACCCCCAGCTCCCTCAGCTGCTGCTCCCCAGCCCTGTTCCCCAGCCCCTTCCCCACCTGCCTTGCCCTGCTCCAGCCCTCGATGGCCTTCTGGCAGCCAGGAGCCCAAACCTGAAGGCATTGGGAGGTTTGCTTTGACTGTGGCCCCAGCACAGGGCTGCACCTCTGTGCCACCACCACCCTGAGCTCTCCTACAGCAGGCTGTGCAAGAGGCTTTCCCAAGGGCTGAGTGACACAAGCCCAGGAGCAGCCTCTTGTGCTGCTGCTTTCTGTGGCCATGGGAGTGGAAGCACAAAGAGCTCCATGGAGGAGTCCCCAAGAGAAGTCTCTTGCAGTCTGGAGAGAAGCAGCCTGAGGGGCATCTGATCAATGCTGATCAATACTTCAAGGGTGGGGGAGAGGAGGAAGGGAGCAGGCTGTGTTTAGTGGTGCCCAGGGAGGGGAGAAGGGGCAAGGGGCACTAGGGGCTGTCTGCTGCAACCTCCCCATCTGAACTGGGGGAGGAACTTCTTTAGCTTCAGCTTGGTGAAGGCCTGGAGCAGGCTGCCCAGAGAGGTGCTGCAGCCTCCACCTCTCTCTGGAGCCATTCCAAAGCCACCTGGATGTGTTCCTGAGTAACCCTCTCCAGGTGACTCTGCCTTGGCAAGGGGGGGGGGGGGGAGGTTGGGCTCCATCATCTCCACAGCAACCTCCCAGCCCCTCCCATTCTGGGGCTCTGTGTCACAGGGTGCAACCTTTCTCCACCCCCACCCCAAATTCCTGCTGTCATCCCCAGCAGCTTGCTGGCCTCCCAGAGGCTTGGAGCTGTCAGCTGCTCTCCTGGCAGCCTGGCACAGCACTCAGCTGCTCTGCAGGTGCAGAGGTGCAAAAGCAAACAGCAGGCAGAGGTGGAGATGCTGAAGAGCTTTAATCAGAGGGCAGCACAGGCTCCAGCTGGCTCCTGCAGGCCACACAGGACACTGCCCTGCCGGCCGGGCACCGATGCAGCTCCGCACGCCCCCGGCTGGGGCATCAGCGCCTGGCAGCTTCCCCTGCCGGCTCAGCGCGGCCCAGGGCTGCTGCAGCAGCAGGGCTTGGGCCTTCAGAAGTAGCCAGAGCCACAGCTGCCTCCAGCAGACCTCCTGGAGCCACAGCTGCCCCCCCCGAAGGAATGGCCTCCCCCAAAGGAGCCCCCCCCGACGGAGCTGCCTCCTGCGCAGGAGCCCCCAAAGCCTCCGGACCCAAAGCTTCTTCCGCCTCCATAGGAGCCCCCAAATGACCTGCCCCCACCATAGGAGCCCCCAAAGGATCTGCCCCCACCATAGGAGCCCCCACCATAGGAGCCCCCAGAGCCAAAGGAGCTGCCCCCACCATAGGAGCCCCCAACGCCCAGAGAGCTGCCCCCACCATAGGAGCCCCCAGAGCCAAAGGAGCTGCCCCCTCCATAGGAGCCCCCTGACTCAATGGAGCCTATTCCCCCCGAGAAGCCCCCAATGGGGGATGGCAGCGTGGTGCCCACGATGCTCTCCTGAGGGCAGGAGCTGAGGATGGGGCCTGGGAAGGTGATGACCACGGGGGGAGGGTAGACCACGGCTCGAGAGTCCCCGCAGGAGGTGACGCAGGGCTGGCTGCAGGCATCCACGAAGGGCTGGGGGCAGCTGACCTCGCAGGGGGCAGAGCATCTGCTGCTCAGCAGCTCTCCTGAAGACATCTTCTGTGCTGGAGGCAAACCTGCAGCAGGAGGGGGCCCAGAGCTTTCAGGAGCAGCCAAAAAGAGTGGCAGAAGAGGCCAAGGAAGGCTTCAGCTTTCTCTCTCTCTGCCCTGACTGCCTGAGCAGCCAGCCTAGCACCTGCACCTCCCCACAGTGCCTTCTGCTGCTCTAGAAACAGTGCAGATGGTGAAGCAAAGCCCAGGAGCCCCTGGCTTGGGAGCTCAGCTCCAAGGGGTTGTTGAGTCACAGCTCTGGAGCTGACTGAGAGAGCATCTCCTGCACTCTCCCCCTGCCCCAGCTGGGCACCCCCAGCAGCCTGCCCAGGGGTACAATGCCCAGGGGAGGGGTTGGGAGCTCTCCACACCATTTCAGTCACGGAATCCCAGCATGGCTCAGGCTGGAAGGGACCTCAGAGCTCATCTGCTGCAACCTCCCCAGCACAGGCTGTGCCACCACTGACATTGGACATCTGTGCTGGAGGGAAACTGCAGCACAGGTTCAGGAGTAGAAGTGAAAGAGGTCTTTGGAGCTCTGTGCCTTCAAACCATGGCTGTGATGCTTCAAGCTGTGGTGGCTGGGGAGGAGGAATTCTCTTCTTATGAAGATGAGAACTTCTCTTGTGGCTGCCTGACCTCTCTGCCTCCTCAGGATGGTTAGAGCCAAAGAACACAAGAGGAGCACAACTGCTGCTGCAGTCCAGCCTGGCTGCCAGGCAGGAATGTCCTGGAGCAAGGAGGGCTTTGGGCTCTTCTCCCAAGGAGCAAGGGACAGGACAAGAGACCTCAAGGTGCCCCAGGACAGGTTTAGGTTGGATAGTAACAGCCCCAGGGAGGAGGCAGCCACAGCCTCCCTGGGTGCCAGAGTCTCACCACCCTGGTGCTGAAGAACTTCTCCCTCAGTTCCAGTCCAACCCTGCTCTGCCTCAGCTCCAAACCATTTCCTCTTGACCTGTCTCAGACTCCCCTCATGCAAAGTCCCTCTGCAGCCTTCCTGGAGGACCCCTTCACATCCTGGCAGGCAGCTCTAAGGTCCCCCCTGAAGCCTTCTCTTCCCTGTCATGGTCTGCCATCCTCAACATCCTCAACCCTCCACCTCCCCCTGGTCCCTGCTGCCTGCCTGCAGCACCAACCCCGCAGGAGCCAACCCCCAGCTGCTGCTGCTGCTGCTGCTGCTCCTCACAGGGGGCTGGCAGTGAGCTCACCCCACGCCCAGAGCAGCATCCCCTCAAGGTAAAGGAACCCATGGGACACTCACCAGGCTGGGAAAGGCGAAACTCCAAGCTGGAGAAGCGGTGGTGCTGAAGCTGGAGGGAGGCACTGATCTTATATAGGCCTCCAGCCCGAGCCTGGGCTGTGCAACCCTCTTCGTGCACGGGGCAGGGAGTACCCCAAGGTTTTGCTGTCTAAGCTCCTGGTAATTGGGATAATTGTTCTGATAGCTGATAGTGATGAGTAAATCAGCTGCACACAAGGCAGCCCTGCAACACACCCTGCCTCTTGCTCTAATCCCTAAAGGGTTTTTTAATGGCCTTTTTTTTTCCCCTTGCCTGCTGCCACCTCCTTTGCCTCCCCGTGCCCAGGGCCTGAGCTGCGTTTGCTGAGCCAGCTGAAAGCTTTTGAGCCTCCCAGTAGCTTGGCTGGGGGCAGGAGAAGGGTTTTGGGTCCTGCAGAGGGCTTCATTGAGGTTTAGTGTGGCAGAGAGAGCTGGGGGACAAAGAGAAGGATTTGAGCTCCTCGAGATGTGAGAGCGATGCCTCCCAGACAGCAGCAACCTCTCTGCCTCTCCTGAGAGATGGCAAAGAGAGAAGGCTGGCAGTAAAATGGCTGGGTTGGAAGAGTTGGATTGGAAGGGTTGGGATGGAGTGGTTGGGTTGGAAGGGTTGAGTTGGAAGGGTTGGGATGGAGTAGCTGGGATGGAGTGGTTGGGTTGGAGTGGTTGGGTTGGGAGGGTTGGGTTGGAGTGGTTGGGTTGGAAGGATTGGAAGGGTTAGGTTGGAAGGGTTGGGTTGGAAGGGTTAGGTTAGAAGGGTTGGGATGGAGTGGTTGGGTTGGAAGGGTTAGGTTAGAAGGGTTGGGATGGAGTGGTTGGGTTGGAAGGGTTGGAATGGAGTGCTTGGGTTGGAGTGGTTGGGTTGGGATGGAGTGGTTGGGTTGGGAGGGTTGGAGTGGTTGGGTTGGAAGGATTGGAAGGGTTAGGTTGGAAGGGTTGGGTTGGAAGGGTTAGATTAGAAGGGTTGGGTTGGAGTGGTTGGGATGGAAGGGTTGAAATGGAGTGGTTGGGTTGGAGTGGTTGGGTTGGAAGGGCTGGAAAGGTTAGGTTGGAAGGGTTGGGTTAGAAGGGTTAGATTAGAAAGATTGGGATGGAAGGGTTGGGATGGAGTGGTTGGGATGGAAGGGTTGGGATAGGAGGGTTGGGTTGGAAGGGTTGGGATGGAAGGGTTGGAAGGGTTGGGTTGGGATGGTTGGGATGGAAGGTTTGGAAGGGTTGGGATGGAAGGGTTGGGATGGAAGGGTTGGAAGGAAGGGATGGAAGGGTTGAAGGAAGGGTTGGGTTGGAAGGGTTGGGATGGAAGGGTTGGAAGGAAGGGTTGGGATGGAAGGGTTGGAATGGAAGGGTTGGGATGGAAAGGTTGGGATGGAAGGGTTGGGATGGAAGGGTTGGGATGGAAGGGTTGGAAGGAAGGGTTGGGATGGAAGGGTTGGGATGGAAGGGTTGGAAGGAAGGGTTGGGATGGAAGGGTTGGAATGGAAGGGTTGGGATGGAAAGGTTGGGATGGAAGGGCTGGGATGGAAGGGTTGGGATGGAAGGGTTGGAATGGAAGGGTTGGGATGGAAGGGTTGGAATGGAAGGGTTGGGATGGAAGGGTTGGGATGGAAGGGTTGGAATGGAAGGGTTGGGATGGAAGGGTTGGGATGGAAGGGTTGGAATGGAAGGGTTGGGATGGAAGGATTGGGATGGAAGGGTTGGGATGGAAGGGTTGGAATGGAAGGGTTGGGATGGAAGGGTTGGGATGGAATGGTTGGAATGGAAGGGTTGGGATGGAAGGGTTGGGATGGAAGGGTTGGAATGGAAGGGTTGGGATGGAAGGGTTGGGATGGAAGGGTTGGAATGGAAGGGTTGGAATGGAAGGGTTGGGATGGAAGGGTTTGGTTTCCAGGCTGTTGCAGCCTCACAGAATCGTTTTGGTCGGATGAGACCTCCACGACCCTCCAGAGTCCCACCACCAACCCAACACCACCATGGCCACCAACCCAAACCCTGTCCCCAAGTGCCACTTCTTGAGCACCCCCAGGGCTGGGGACTCCACCAGCTCTCTGGGCAGCCTCTCCTGATGCCTTCCATTCCCCACTCTGGGCTCAGCGCTGCTGCCCTGCTGCCCTTTCCCCCTCGGTGCCCTTCCCAGCACCACTTCGCTGCTGCTCTCCAGCCCGGCTGGAAAATGGAGCAGAGAGGAAGCTCCCTGGGCTCAGGCCTTGCATCAGAAGCCAGACAAGACCTGGCAGGCCCAAGAGGGCAGCCCTTGATCTGACAGCTCTGCTTGTCAGCAACTCCTGGTTGAGTCCTCAGCTAATGGAATCTTCCCAATTTCCTACGGTGGGGTTGGGAAATCCCAGCTGACAAAGGAAGACCTTGGGCGCTGCTGCTCCCCTCCTAGCAGCCCTGGCGAGCGGCAGAGCCTCTTTCAACCGCCCACCCGCCTGCCGCCGAGAGGCTGAGGGGGAAATCTTGCCTGGGAGAGCTGCCGAGCAGCTCAGCACCACCCCCCAGCCGCATCCGCACCCACCCCAGCCTCAGCCCCGCGAGGGGCTGGGGCAGGATCGGCTGCCGGGAGCCTTTGTCGGGCTCGGAGGATCGATCAGATAAAGCGCTCAGGGATGCCCGCAGGGTGCCCCGGAGCGGAGAAGAGAGTCGTGACCACAGCAATTAAGAGGACAATTAGGACAATTAAGGGAATCAACCATGCAGCAAAACAGTTTGGCAAGAGGTCGGAAGCTCTTGCACAAAGCCTGGCGCAGGTTCCCCTGGGGGTCTGAGCAGCTATATAAGAGCCTGAGGAAGGCTTCAGCTCCATCCAGCTCCTCACCCACAGCAGCTCCGGTCCTGGTGAGTTCCAGACCCTTCCTACCTCCTTTCTTTCTCCCTCCCTCCCTTCCTCCTTCCCTCCCTTTCTTCCTCCCTCCATCCCTTCCTTCCTCCCTTGCACCCTCCCTCCCTCCATCCCTCCCTCCCTCCCTTCTTCCCTCCCTTCCTTCGTTCTTCCCTCCCTCCCTTCCTTCTTCCCTCCCTTCCTTCTTCCCTCCCTTCCTTCCTTCTTCCCTCCCTTCCTTCTTCCCTCCCTTCCTTCTTCTCTCCCTTCCTTCTTCCTTTCCTTCCTTCTTTCTCTAGATGAAGCATCAGGGAAAGCTCTGCAGTGGTTAGCTGAGGACTTGGTCTTCTGCAGAAGCCTGGTGCCAGGCAGGGCCCTTTGCCTCTGGGCACCAGTTGAGGGCTGATGGCACAGCCTGTGCTGGGGAGGTTGCAGCAGATGAGCTCTGAGGTCCCTTCCAGCCTGAGCCATGCTGGGATTCCGTGACTGAAATGGTGTGGAGAGCTTCCAACCCCTCCCCTGGGCATTGTACCCCTGGGCAGGCTGCTGGGGGTGCCCAGCTGGGGCAGGGGGAGAGTGCAGGAGATGCTCTCCAGAGGTCCTTTCCCAGCCCTCCACGCTGGGATTGAGGAATCTGGGGACTGGTAGGGATGGATTTTCACAGGCACAAGGATCAGTGCAATGTCAGTCAGCTCCAGAGCTGTGACTCAACAACCCCTTGGAGCTGAGCTCCCAAGCCAGGGGCTCCTGGGCTTTGCTTCACCATCTGCACTGTTTCTAGAGCAGCAGAAGGCACTGTGGGGAGGTGCAGGTGCTAGGCTGGCTGCTCAGGCAGTCAGGGCAGAGAGAGAGAAAGCTGAAGCCTTCCTTGGCCTCTTCTGCCACTCTCTTTGGCTGCTCCTGAAAGCTCTGGGCCCCCTCCTGCTGCAGGTTTGCCTCCAGCACAGAAGATGTCTTCAGGAGAGCTGCTGAGCAGCAGATGCTCTGCCCCCTGCGAGGTCAGCTGCCCCCAGCCCTTCGTGGATGCCTGCAGCCAGCCCTGCGTCACCTCCTGCGGGGACTCTCGAGCCGTGGTCTACCCTCCCCCCGTGGTCATCACCTTCCCAGGCCCCATCCTCAGCTCCTGCCCTCAGGAGAGCATCGTGGGCACCACGCTGCCATCCCCCATTGGGGGCTTCTCGGGGGGAATAGGCTCCATTGAGTCAGGAGGCTCCTATGGAGGGGGCAGCTCCTTTGGCTCTGGGGGCTCCTATGGTGGGGGCAGCTCTCTGGGCGTTGGGGGCTCCTATGGTGGGGGCAGCTCCTTTGGCTCTGGGGGCTCCTATGGTGGGGGCTCCTATGGTGGGGGCAGATCCTTTGGGGGCTCCTATGGTGGGGGCAGGTCATTTGGGGGCTCCTATGGGGGGGGCAGGTCATTTGGGGGCTCCTATGGAGGCGGAAGAAGCTTTGGGTCCGGAGGCTTTGGGGGCTCCTGCGCAGGAGGCAGCTCCGTCGGGGGGGGCTCCTTTGGGGGAGGCCATTCCTTCGGGGGGGGCAGCTGTGGCTACAGGAGGTCTGCTGGAGGCAGCTGTGGCTCTGGCTACTTCTGAAGGCCCAAGCCCTGCTGCTGCAGCAGCCCTGGGCCGCGCTGAGCCGGCAGGGGAAGCTGCCAGGCGCTGATGCCCCAGCCGGGGGCGTGCGGAGCTGCATCGGTGCCCGGCCGGCAGGGCAGTGTCCTGTGTGGCCTGCAGGAGCCAGCTGGAGCCTGTGCTGCCCTCTGATTAAAGCTCTTCAGCATCTCCACCTCTGCCTGCTGTTTGCTTTTGCACCTCTGCACCTGCAGAGCAGCTGAGTGCTGTGCCAGGCTGCCAGGAGAGCAGCTGACAGCTCCAAGCCTCTGGGAGGCCAGCAAGCTGCTGGGGATGGCAGCAGGAATTTGGGGTGGGGGTGGAGAAAGGTTGCACCCTGTGACACAGAGCCCCAGAATGGGAGGGGCTGGGAGGCTGCTGTGGAGATGATGGAGCCCAGCCTTCCCCCCCCCCCCCCTTGCCAAGGCAGAGTCACCTGGAGAGGGTTACTCAGGAACACATCCAGGTGGCTTTGGAATGGCTCCAGAGAGAGGTGGAGGCTGCAGCACCTCTCTGGGCAGCCTGCTCCAGGCCTTCACCAAGCTGAAGCTAAAGAAGTTCCTCCCCCAGTTCAGATGGGGAGGTTGCAGCAGACAGCCCCTAGTGCCCCTTGCCCCTTCTCCCCTCCCTGGGCACCACTAAACACAGCCTGCTCCCTTCCTCCTCTCCCCCACCCTTGAAGTATTGATCAGCATTGATCAGATGCCCCTCAGGCTGCTTCTCTCCAGACTGCAAGAGACTTCTCTTGGGGACTCCTCCATGGAGCTCTTTGTGCTTCCGCTCCCATGGCCACAGAAAGCAGCAGCACAAGAGGCTGCTCCTGGGCTTGTGTCACTCAGCCCTTGGGAAAGCCTCTTGCACAGCCTGCTGTAGGAGAGCTCAGGGTGGTGGTGGCACAGAGGTGCAGCCCTGTGCTGGGGCCACAGTCAAAGCAAACCTCCCAATGCCTTCAGGTTTGGGCTCCTGGCTGCCAGAAGGCCATCGAGGGCTGGAGCAGGGCAAGGCAGGTGGGGAAGGGGCTGGGGAACAGGGCTGGGGGGCAGCAGCTGAGGGAGCTGGGGGTGTTGAGCCTGGAGGAAAGGAGGCTGGGGGGAGAGCCTCTGGGTCTCTACAGCTGCCTGAAAGGTTGGAGCTGGGGGGGTAGGGGGGCTTGGGCTCTTCTGCCAAGGACCAAGGCAGAGGACAAGGGGAAAAAGCCTCAGGGGAGGTTCAGGTTGGGCATGAGAAGCAATTTCTCCCCTGGCAGGGATCTGCAAGCCTGGCCCAGGCTGCCCAGGGAGGTCTCTGAATCCCCATGCCTGGAAGGGTTTCAGAGCTGCAGAGCTGTGGTGCTGAGGGCCATGGCTGAGCCCCAGCCTTGGTAGAGGTGGAGAAGGGTTGGACTGGAGGAGCTCCAGAGGATGTGGAGGAGTCCCAGAGGATGTGGAGGAGTCCCAGGATCCTACAGAGACACCTGAGGGCTGCTCACAGCTTCTGCCCCCAGCTGCAGGAGCTGCTGCAAAGGGTCAGCCCAAGCCCCAGCCCCATGGAGGAACCAAAACCAGACCAAAGGTGGTGATGCAAGGGGACTTTAATGTGAGCAGGACGTGGAGTGAGATGGCACAGAGGGCAAAGTAGACACTTCCCCAGCTCCAGAGAAGGGCACAGCATTCCCAACAGCCTCCAAAGAGTCCATTCTCCACCTGATGGTCTTCTCCTGTCACAGTCTGATGGCCAAGGCCTCCCAGAGGATGTTGGCCCAGTGGGGATGGGGCTGGAGCACGGAGGGAGGAGCACCAGAAGCTGTCAGCAGCAGCAAAGGAAGTGAAGCAGCAAGAAAGAGGTGAGGGCAGGGGGGGGGCTCCTGTGGCTTCAGTGAGCCTCTGCCATCTCCAGAAGCCAGCTGCAGGTCTGGGTCTTGTGTCTGCAGCTGCTCAGCTGTGGCAGTGGTCTCCTCAGAAGGAGCTGTAGTTGCCACGGCGAGATGCAGGGCTGCTGCTGCCGCTGCTGCTGCTGCTGCTGTACAACCTGCTGCCGTAGCAGCCTCCCAGCCCCGGGTAGATGCCAGAGCCACAGGAACCTCCTCTCCACGAGGAGCCTCCAGAGCCAGCTAAGCCTCCCGAGCTGGAGAAGCCTCCCGAGCTGGAGAAGCCTGCAGAAGAGGAGGAGCCCAGCATCCTGGAAGCTCCCCAGGGACCGGGGGAGCTGCTGCCCACCCCTGGGCCGCTGACGTTGGGAACCGAGGCTCCCACCACGGTTTCCTGGGGGCAGGTGCTGAGAATGGGGCCTGGGAACTTGATGACGACTGGGGGGCCATAAACCACAGCTGTGGAGTCCCCACAGGAACCGATGCTGGGCCCCAGGCTGGTGCTGTAGGCACAGGGCTGTGGGCAGCTGACCTCGCAGGCAGGCAGGCACCGGGAGCTGATGTTGCAGGACATCGTTCTCAGGGGGGAGGTGGAGCTGAGGAAGGCAAAAGTGCAGTTAGGGAACCGTCCCGGGGGGCAGGGCAGCTCCCTGCTCCTGCTTCCCATCCCTCCCTCAAGCCCCTCCTGTCCTGGGATCCCTCTTCTCCCTCCCTTCTTGCCCCTCTGAAGGCTCTGGTCGGGAGAGCTGAGCTTGCTGTTTGCTCCTCAGGCTTGGAGAGGCAACAGGGAAAAGAAAATCCTTCTGCAGCTCCATCTTTAAAAGTCAAACTGACTCTTGGCACTGGCTGCAAGCTGCTGCAGGGAGCCTCCTCTGCAGCTCTTCACAACCACAGCTCAGCTCCTCACCCCTCAGCTCAGCTCCTCACCCCTCAGTTCAAGCTCAGCTCCTCACACCTCAGCTCAGTTCCTCACACCGCAGCTCCTCACATCTCAGCTCCTCACCCCTCAGCTCAGGCTCAGCTCAGCTCAGCTCCTCACACCTCAGCTCAGGCTCAGCTCAAGCTCAGCTCCTCACATCTCAGCTCAGGCTCAGCTCCTCACACTGCAGCTCAGGCTCAGCTCAGCTCCTCACCCCTCAGCTCCTCACACCTCAGCTCAGTTCCTCACACCGCAGCTCCTCACATCTCAGCTCCTCACCCCTCAGCTCAGGCTCAGCTCAGCTCAGCTCCTCACACCTCAGCTCAAGCTCAGCTCAAGCTCAGCTCCTCACACCTCAGCTCAGGCTCAGCTCCTCACACTGCAGCTCAGGCTCAGCTCAGCTCCTCACCCCTCAGCTCCTCACACCTCAGCTCAGCTCCTCACACCTCAGCTCAGCTCCTCACACCTCACACCTCAGCTCAGCTCCTCACACCTCACACCTCAGCTCAGCTCCTCACACCTCAGCTCAGCTCCTCACACCGCAGCTCAGGCTCAGCTCAGCTCCTCACACCTCAGCTCAGGCTCAGTTCCTCACACCTCAGCTCAGGCTCAGCCCAGCTCCTCACCCCTCAGCTCCTCACCCCTCAGCTCAGGCTCAGCTCAGCTCAGCTCCTCACACCTCAGCTCAGGCTCAGCTCAAGCTCAGCTCCTCACACCTCAGCTCAGGCTCAGCTCAGGCTCAGCTCCTCACCCCTCAGCTCCTCACCCCTCAGCTCAGGCTCAGCTCCTCACACCTCAGCTCCTCACACCTCAGCTCTTCAGATCTCAGCTCCTCACACCTCAGCTCAGGCTCAGCTCCTCGTACCTCAGCTCAGCTCCTCACACCTCAGCTCAGCTCCTCATACCTCACACCTCAGCTCAGCTCCTCACACCTCAGCTCAGCTCCTCACACCTCAGCTCAGCTCCTCACACCTCACACCTCAGCTCAGCTCCTCACATCTCAGCTCAGTTCCTCACACCTCAGCTCAAGCTCAGCTCCTCACACCTCAGCTCTTCAGATCTCAGCTCCTCACACCTCAGCTCAGCTCCTCACACCTCAGCTCAGTTCCTCACACCTCAGCTCAGGCTCAGCTCCTCACACCTCAGCTCAGGCTCAGCTCCTCACACCTCAGCTCAGGCTCAGCTCAGCATCCACTCACCTACAGCAGCAGCAAGTCAGGAGAGTCAGGAGAAGGCTGTGGAAGGCTGCTGAGCTGCTCCTGCTTTTATACCCCTTTGGTAGGCAGCTGGAAGGAGGTGAAGCACCCAATAAAACCTCATAAAAACCTCTGGCCCTTACCAAACTGAGGAGGTATTTCCCCCCCCACACCTCTCACCCCCCCTTCTCCCTCTGGATGACTTCTCTGGTGCCTGTAATTATTTTTCCCAGCTCCTCATTAATGATTTCTCCTCAGCCCTCCACGAGGTGACTCTCCCCCAATAAATTTGCCTTCCCTATTGTGTTGAAATTTTACAGCCCCACAGCTGCTGACTGGCACCAGGCTTCACCAAGGCAATTAGTGGCCTCTGCTAATTGGGGTTTTTTTGTTTCCCCTTAATGATTTAGCAGAGAAGGAGAAGATCAACCCTGCAGTGGAAGCTCAGCCTCACTTCTGTCCCCCCTGGGCTGGACCACAGCTGGAAGCCTGGGGGTCAGGGTTTGGGCTCCTCACTGCCAGGAGGACACTGAGAGGCTGGGGAAGGGCAAGGGAGGTGGGGAAGGGTCTGGGGAGGAGCAGCTGAGGGAGCTGGGGGGTATTGAGCCTGGAGAAGAGGAGGCTGAGGAGAGAGCTGCTGGGCTGGGAGAATCCTTGCGGTGGTTCTACCACCTCTGCCTGCATGCAGCAAGGTGCAGCTGCAGTCCTGGGGGGCAGGGTTTGGGCTCCTCACTGCCAGGAGGACACTGAGAGGATGGAGAAGGGTCTGGAGAAGAGGTCTGGGGAGGACCAGCTGAGGGAGCTGGGGGTTATTGAGCCTGGAGAAGAAGAGGCTGAGGAAAGACCTTCTGGGCTGGGAGAATCCTTGCAGCGGTTCTACCACCTCTGCCTGCATGCAGCAAGGTGCAGCTGCAGTCCTGGGGGTAGGGATTGGGCTCCTCACTGCCAGGAGGACACTGAGAGGCTGGGGAAGGGTCTGGAGAAGAGGTCTGGGGAGGAGCAGCTGAGGGAGTTCAGGGAGGTTCAGCCTGGAGAAGAGGAGGCTGAGGGGAGACCTTCTGGCTCTCTCCAGCTCCCTGAGAGGAGGCTGGAGCCAGGTGGGGTTGGGCTCTTCTCCCTCTATCAGATGACAGAAGGAGAGCAAATGGCCTCAGGTTGCACCAGGTGAGGTTCAGGTTGGCCATGAGGAACAATTTCTTCCCCCAAAGGGTTGTCCAGGCCTGGCCCAGGCTGCCCAGGGCAGTGGAGGGCTCCACTGTCCCCTTCTGGAGGTTGGAGCAGATGACCTCTGAGGTCCCTTCCACCCTGAAGCCCTTCTGGGCTTGACTGAGGGTCAGCAGGGTCAGGCTGGGGTTGCAAAGGCTGCTGACCCTCACCCCAGGGTTGGGCAGCTCCATCTGGGAGCTGTTCTGCCTGCACCTGAGGCTTAGACATCCATCGTGGCTCTGACACCCAGAAGCCACCCTCTGGAAAGCCATCAGGGAGGTCAGGAGAGGGCTCAGCTCCTGAATGGTTCCTAGCCCAAGTTGGTCTAACTCACAGCGTGGCTCAGGTTGGAAGGGACCTCAGAGGTCATCTGAGTTGTGAGGGAGCCCTCTCAGCTAGACTCAGCTGCTCAAGGCCTCCTCCAACCTGGCCTTGAGCATCCCCAGGGAGGAGGCAGCCACAGCCTCCCTGGTCAGGAGAGGGCTCAGCTCCTGATGCAGCTGGCACCAGCCCCAGCACCAGGCCAGAAGGGACTTGGTTCCTATTTCCATGAGACAAAAGCCATCCACAGCCTCCCTGGGCAGCCTGTGCCAGGCTCTCTCCACCCTGGGACTGAAGAGCTTCTCCCTCAGCTCCACTCCAACCCTGCTCTGCCTCAGCTCCAAACCATCTCCCCTTGGCCTGGCTCGGACCCCCCTCATGCAAAGTCCCTCTGCAGCCTTCCTGGAGGATCCCTGCAGGCACTGGAAGCAGCTCTGAGGTCTCCCTGGAGCCTTCTCCTCTCCATTCTGCCCAACCCCAGCTCCCTCAGCCTGAGGAGCTCCAGCCCTTGGCTCATCTTTGTGCCAAGGGCAGCAGAATTCACTGTCCCCTGTGGCTGGACACCAAGCTCAGGGTCCTGCCTGTGCCCATGTCACAGCTTCCAGGGGCTGAGCCTGGAAGGAGGAATTCCTGAGGGCTCCTTTCAGCTTGGGGAAGAGTTTGGCTGAGGAGGGCTGGCAGGGGGCTGAGTGCTGATGCTCAGCTTCGTGCTCCCAGAGCAGGAAGGAGGATCAGGGATTTGTCTGGGGCTGGGCCAGGGCTGCCCAGAATACAACTCACAGAGCCAGGGAATCAATAAGGTTGGAAGAGACCTCAAAGGTCCCCAGGTCCAACCTGCCAGAGCTGCAGAGGTGAGGCTGCAGTGAAGGGTGCTGCCTCACAGCCCAGGGAGGACACTTGCACCACCACTCAGCCCTTGCTCAACAGGCTGAGGAGGGAAGTGTTGGGCAAGAGGAGTGGGCACCGCTGGGGCACTGCTGCCAGGATCTTTATCTGGGCTGCACATCTGCTCCTGAGCTGGGAACTCAGCACAGCACTCACACCACCTCCTTGGGGAGCTTGGGATGCCAGTGGGAGCATGGCAGTGGCAGGGGGAGAGGGAAGGGGCTGAGGCTTGAGGAGGGGAGGCTGAGGCTGGGGATGAGGAGGCAATTCCTCCCGGTGAGGGGGGATGAGAGCCTGGCACAGGTTGCCCAGGGAGGCTGTGGATGCTCCCTCCCTGGAGGTGTCCAAGGTCAGGCTGGATGAGGCCTTGAGCAGCCTGGGCTGGTGGGAGGTGTCCCCCCAGCTTTGTTGCCCTGCTCCAGCCTCTCAATGTCCTTCTGGGAGTGAGGAGCCCAAAACCTGAGCCCAGGAGTCACAGTGTGGCCTCCCCACCGACTCCAGAGCAACTCCTGGGGGTTTACCCCTGGATGCAGGCTAGAGGCAGGCAGGGGGGAGATAAAACTTGGTGAGATCTAAGTGCCAGGCTCTACACATTGGCCACAACAACCCCATGGAGACCTACAGGCTGGGGGCAGAGTAGCTGAGAGCAGCCAGGCAGAAAGGGACCTGGGGGGGAGCGGTGGACAGCAGCTGAACAGGAGCCAGCAGTGTGCCCAGGTGGCCAAGAAGGCCAAGGGCAGCCTGGCCTGCAGCAGGCAGAGTGTGGCCAGCAGGAGCAGGGAGCTCATCCTGCCCTGTGCTCAGCACTGCTGAGGCCACAGCTGGAGTCCTGTGGCCAGCTCTGGGCTCCTCAGGTTAGGAAAGAGGTTGAGCTGCTGGAAGGTGTCCAGAGAAGGGCAACAAAGCTGGGGAGGGGTCTGGGGCACAGGGCTGGGGAGAGGTCTGGGGCACAGCCCTGTGAGGGGAGGCTGAGGGAGCTGGGGTTGCTGAGCCTGGAGAAGAGGAGCCTCAGGGGAGACCTTCTTGCTCTCTCCAACTCCCTGCAGGGAGGTTGTAGCCAGGTGGGAGTTGGTCTCTTCTCCCAGGCACCCAGCACCAGAACAAGAGGACACAGTCTCAAGCTGTGCCAGGGGAGGTTCAGGCTGGATGTTGGGAAGAAGTTCTTCCCAGCAAGAGAGATTGAGCCCTTGGGATGTGCTGCCCAGGGAGGTGGTGGAGTCCCCATCCCTGGAGGTGTTCAAAACCAGCCTGGCTGAGGCCCTTGGTGCCATGGGTGAGTTGCTCAGATGGTGCTGGGTGAGAGGTTGGACTGGATGATCTCTGAGGTCTTTTCCAGCCTGGCTCATTCTGTTTTCTATCCTATCCTGAAGGCTTTGTGGCAGATCTCCTTTGGCCCACGCAGAGGACCTGACCCTGCCGTGGGGGCAGCTGCTCCACCGCTGCGCAGGAGCTGCTGCACCGAGTGAAGTCCTTCCTGGCTTGCAGCTGTGAAGGGGCAGGGGGAGGAAAGGCAGCAGAGACTGCTTGATGCAAGAGGGCTTTAATACAAACAGGGAGGGGGAGGAGAGATGTTCTTGCAGGAGGAGGCAATGCAGGGGGCACAGGAAGTCCTTTCCATCCCAACCAGGACCACAATCCATCAGCCATCCCCAAGACCACCTCCTCCTCCTTCTTCTTCCTCTTCTTCTTCCAGCTGGACACTTGCACAGTCACTTCCCATCCCTTCTTCCACTCTCTTTGGGTTCAGGCAGAACAAAGCACACCAGGAACAGAAGGCCCCGGGGGGGGTGGGGGGGGTGGGGGTGACGTTGGCACAGCCTTAGAGGAAGCCCAGCGAGACCCCAAGCAAGCCCCAGGCTGCTCCTGGCTAGGGCTGCTCGGCACCTCGGATTCCCAGATCTAAATGGCAGCTACTAGCTTGGCTTTTATGGTTCCTTCACTCCTTGGCTCTCTCTGCAGGGCCCCAGGAGGGGCTCTAGGTGGAGCCCTAGGAGGGGCTCTGGGAGGAGCCCCGGGAGGAGCCCCCGGGAGGGGGCCCTAGAAGGGGCCGTAGTTGCCGTAGCGGTACCGGTAGTAGCCCCTGGAGAAGAGGGGGGAGGAACTCCTCCCAAAGCCTGAAAATAAGGAGTTCCTGTAAAAGCCTCCCAAACGGGAGAACCCCCCCCCGCAGGAGCCCCCTCCCATGCCCCCCGAGGAGCTGCAGGAGCCGTGGGAGCTCATCCCATAGGAGCTGCCTCCGCCGCAGGACCCTCCGGAGCCCATTCCTCCTCCTCCTCCTCCTCCAGAGCCCATTCCTCCACCTCCAGAGCCCCAGCCTCCTCCTCCAGAGCCCATTCCTCCACCACTGGAGCCCCATCCTCCACCTCCAGAGCCCATTCCTCCACCTCCAGAGCCCATTCCTCCTCCTCCTCCCATTCCTCCACCTCCTCCTCCTCCTCCTCCCATTCCTCCTCCCTCAGCCATGGTGCTTCCCACAATGCATTCCTGAGGGCAGGTGCTGATGATGGGGCCTGGGAAGGTCACCACAACAGGTGGGGCATAGACAATGGCTCTGGAGTCCCCACAGGAGCTGACACAGGGCTCGTTCCAGTAGCTGATGCAGGGCTCCGGGCAGGTGATCTCGCAGGGCTCGCTGCAGCGGGAGCTAAGCAGTGGTCCATAGGAGGACATCTTTCCAGGGAGGGGGGGAGGAAGTCAACCTGCAAGGCAAGAAGAGTGGCTCCAGACAGCTGAAGGCAGAGCCAGGGGAGAGGAGGGAGGAGGAGGGCAACCCAGGGGAGCAGCGTGGGCTGCGTGCAGCTGGAGAGATGGAGCTGCCCAAGCCCTCGGGGCCAACCAATGCTCATTGATGGTGATGGCAGAACCCCAAACCCATCCAAACTGATCAGCACTTGGGAGGGCACAATCCCTGCTTGCTCCAGAGCAGGAACACAGAAACATTAAGGCTGGGAAAGACCTCTGAGGTCACCCAGTCCGACATCAACCCGAGCCCACCACGGCCACCGAACCCTGGCCCCAAGGGATGGGGACTCCGCTCCCCCTGGGCAGCCTGGGCCGGTCCCTGACCACCCTGGCAGGGCAGAAATTGTTCCTCACCTCCAACCTAACCTTCCCCTTGTGCAGCCTGAGGCCTTCTCCTCTCATTCTATCCTTTGTTACTAGGAGAAGAGTCCAACCCCCACCCTGGCTCCAGCCTTCTTTCAGGCAGCTGTGGAGAGCCAGAAGGTCTCTCTTGAGCCTCCTCCAGGCTGGAGACCCCCAGCTCCCTCAGCCTGCTTCTTCATCAGGCTTCTTCTCTAGACCCTTCTAGGCCTGTGCTTTGCAGGTCTCATCAGCCAAGGGAGATGAAACTGCTGGGGGAGAGGCTGCTCTGGAGTCTAATCCCACTCCTCTTCGCTGCCCCATTCCCCTCTTGCCCCCCACAAGGAGGCCTGGGAAGCATTTCTCTCTCTCTCCTTTCCTCACATAGAATGGTTTGGGTTGGAAGGGACCTCCAAGGGGCACCCAGTCCAACCCCCTGCACTCAGCAGGGACATCCTCCACTAGAGCAGGTTGCCCAGAGCCCTGTCCAGCCTGACCTTGAATTATCCCCAGGCTTGGGGCCTCAACCACCTCCCTGGGAGCCTGCTGCAGCCTTCCAGCAGCCTCCTGGTGCAGAACTTGCTCCTCACCTCCAGCCTGGCTGTCTTTGCTCAGCCCTCTCCCAGCAGTGCTTTTGGAGCCCACAGAGGGATGCTCAGTCCCCCAGGCACTGCCTTGCCCCCAGCCACATTTCTGAGGCTCTCATTGCCTTTTTTTCCACCCCCTTCTCCTCTCCCCTCCCTCTCACAGGTGACAATTCCTCTCCCCCACCCTTGTCTGCCACTTCCAGCTTCCAGACACAACGGTCTGGAGGTCCAGCCCCAAGCCAGGATTGGAGCAGTTACCTCCCCTGAAGGCTCCCTGTAAATTCCTGCCTGTCATCAGGAGCTGATTCAACTTACCCTGCCACCAAGAAGGACCAAGTCAGCAGAAGCAGCTGCAGGGACCTGAGTTATGAGGACTTTTATAGGGCTGGCATAGAGGAGAGACATTGGGAGATGCCTTTACGTAACCAGGGCCTTGCTCCTTGTGAAACTGAATTGTTTTTCCCCCTTCCTTTGTTGCAACTGTTTTGATAACAGCTTCTGATCAGCAGATAACTCCCCAAGCCCACACAGCACCAGCCAGTGGCACCCAGCTGCAGAGCCTGGCCTGGAAGTGGGTGAGGAGGGAGCTCAGAGGTGGATGCAAGGGTGAGGAGCAGGATCCCAGGCAACTGTTTACCATCCCCTGGAGTTTTATTAACTCTTTGGTGATTTAATGACAGGAGGCCAGGCTGGGGGAGTGGGGGAGCTGGGGTTGGGCAGAATGGAGAGGAGAAGGCTCCAGGGGGACCTCAGAGCTGCTTCCAGTGCCTGAAGGCATCCTGCAGGAAGGCTGCAGAGGGACTTTGCATGAGGGGGGTCTGAGCCAGGCCAAGGGGAGATGGTTTGGAGCTGAGGCAGAGCAGGGTGAGAGTGGAGCTGAGAGAGAAGCTCTTCAGTCCCAGGGTGGAGAGAGCCTGGCACAGGCTGCCCAGGGAGGCTGTGGATGGCTTTTGTCTCATGGAAATAGGAACCAAGTCCCTTCTGGCCTGGTGCTGGGGCTGGTGCCAGCTGCAGCAGGAGCTGAGCCCTCTCCTGACCAGGGAGGCTGTGGCTGCCTCCTCCCTGGGGATGCTCAAGGCCAGGTTGGAGAAGGCCTGGAGCAGCTGAGTCTAGCTGAGAGGGCTCCCTCACAGCTCAGATGACCTCTGAGGTCCCTTCCGACCTGAGCCACGCTGTGAGTTAGACCAACTTGGGCTAGGAACCATTTCTGCCCTGCAAGAGTGGTCAGGACCTGGCCCAGGCTGCCCAGGGAGGTGGTGGAGTCCCCAGCCCTGGAGGGGGGGGGACGGGGGGGGTGTCCAAAAACCTGTGGCTATGGCACTTGGGGCCAGGGTTTGGTGTCCCTGCTGGTGCTGGCCCAGTGGTTGGATGACCTCAGAGGTCTTTTCCAACCAAACCAATTCTTGGCTCAGGATCCTGAGGGCTGGAGGTGGCCCAGCAGCCCTCTTCACCACACCTCAACCACCTCACACCCGAAGACCTCTTCCCGAGGCGGCAGCAGCAGCAGCAGGAAGCTCAACCTCCTCTGCAAACATCGACCCCACCAGGGGGCTTTGCTGCTTCTCCCCCTGAAGGATTTGCTGCTTTAGGGGGGTGGGGGGGAGAGGGGCCAGGAGGGCAATGAACATCCACATGGCAATGAACATCCACAGGGCAATGAACTTCCACAGGGCAATGAACATCCACAGGGCAATGAACATCCACAGGGCAACGAACTTCCACAGGGCAACGAACTTGCACGATGATCTGGATGAGGGGGTTGAGTCAGTCAGCAGCAAGTTTGCAGCTGACACCAAGCTGGGAGCAGAGGTTGGTCAGTCAGAGGGCAGAAGGGCTCTGCAGAGGGACCTCGACCCACTGGGCAGATGGGCAGAGCCCAACAGGATGGCATTCAACAAGTCCAAGTGCCAGGGGCTGCACTTTGCCCACGGCAACCCCAGGCAGAGCTACAGGCTGGGGGCAGAGTGGCTGAGAGCAGCCAGGTAGAGAGGGACCTGGGGGTGCTGATTGACAGCTGCCTGAACAGGAGCCAGCAGTGTGCCCAGGTGGCCAAGAGGGCCAAGGGCATCCTGGCCTGCAGCAGGAAGAGTGTGGCCAGCAGGAGCAGGGAGGTCATTGTGCCCCTGGACTCTGCACTGGTTAGGCCACACCTTGAGTCCTGTGTCCAGTTCTGGGCCCCTCAGTTTAAGAAGGACATTGAGAGACTTGAAGGTGTCCAGGGAAGGGCAACAAGGCTGGGGAGAGGCCTTGAGCACAGCCCTGGGAGGAGAGGCTGAGGGAGTTGGGGTTGCTGAGCCTGGAGAAGAGAAGGCTCAGGGGTGACCTCATTGCCCTCTACAACTACTTGAAAGGAGGTTGTAGCCAGGAAGGGGTTGGTCTCTTCTCCCAGGCAACCAGCACCAGAACAAGGGGACACAGTCTCAAGCTGTGCCAGGGGAGGTTTAGACTCGAGGTGAGGAAAAAGTTCTTCACAGAGTCTTGTTGGCCCTTGGGATGTGCTGCCCAGGGAGGTGGTGGAGTCCCCATCCCTGGAGGGGTTCAGGAGGGGATTGGATGTGGCACTTGGTGCCATGCTCTAGTTGTGAGGGCTGTTGGGACAGGTTGGACTCGATGATCCTTGGGGTCTCTTCCAACCTTAGTTACACTGTGAGACTGTGAGCCAAGCCTGGCCCAGCTGAGGCATCCCAAGCTCGCTTGCCGAGGGCTGCAAACCGAGGCATGAGCCGCGGGGATTGCAGCCCTCGTTGGCTCAGCCGAGGCTTGGTTGCTGCTGCTGCTGCTGTTGTTGTTGTTGTTTGCTGTTGTTTGTTGGGCGCTCGGCTGATTGCCGTCGTGGCGGCTCCCTTTGATTGCCTGCTGCGCGACATCCCAGCGCCGGAGCTTTGATCCTTCCCCCTCCGCCCCCGGCTGCTTGGCATGCGGAGATTGCCATCTTCCCGCAGGAAGCTGCTGGAATCGCCGCTGGAATCGCCGCTGGAATCGCCGCTGGAATCGCCGCTGTCGCTCTCCCCCCTCCGGCCGCGCCGCGGTTTGCTAAGCTGCCCTGGAACGCTGGCCCGGCCGAAAGGAGATCGCCCCCGCCTCAAGAAACAAAAGCCTGAGCGAAGCCTTGGGCTCTGTGCCGCCCCACAGCCTGCTCCCCGAGCCGGCGACACATGGGGGGGATGGGGTGGACCACTAGGTGGGTAAAGAACCGGCGGGATGGCTGCGCCCAAAGAGTGGCTGTCCGTGGGTCCGTGGCCCAGGGGAGGCCAGGGACAGGCAGAGTCCCCCAGGGAGCAGTCCTGGGGCCAGGCTTGGTCAGCAGCTTTGTGGCTGCCAGGGACAGTGGCAGTGAGTGCAGCCTCAGCAGGGCTGCTGATGGCACCAAGCTGTGGGGTGCAGCAGACACAGGCTGGAGGGGAGGGATCCAGCCAGAGGGAGCTGGGCAGGATGGAGGGAAGGGATCCATCCAGAGGGAGCTGGGCAGGCTGGAGGGAAGGGATCCAGCCAGAGGGAGCTGGGCAGGCTGGAGGGAAGGGATCCATCCAGAGGGAGCTGGACAGGATGGAGGGAAGGGATCCAGCCAGAGGGACCTGGGCAGGCTGGAGGGAAGGGATCCAGCCAGGGGGAGCTGGGCAGGCTGGAGGGAAGGGATCCAGCCAGAGGGACCTGGGCAGGATGGAGGGAAGGGATCCAGCCAGGGGGAGCTGAGCAGGATGGAGGGAAGGGATCCAGCCAGAGGGAGCTGAGCAGGATGGAGGGAAGGGATCCAGCCAGAGAGAGCTGGGCAGGCTGCAGAGCTGGGCACAAGCCAACCTCAGGAGGTTCAACAAGACCAAGGGCAGGGTCCTGCAGCTGGCTCAAGGCAATCCCAGGCACAAATGCAGGCTGGGCAGGGACTGGCTGGAAAGCAGCCCTGAGGAGAGAGCCTTGGGGGTGCTGGGGGAGGAGAAGCTCAGCAGGAGCTCTCAGAGTGCACTTGCAGCCCAGAGAGCCAAGCAGAGCCTGGGCTGCAGCAAGGGAAGTGTGGCCAGCAGGGCCAGGGAGGGGATTCTCCCTCTCTGCTCAGCTCTGTGAGACCCCACCTGGAGCACTGCCTCCAGGTCTGGAGCCCCTATGACAAGAGGGATCTGGAGGGGCTGGAAGGTGTCCAGAGCAGGGCCAGGAGGATGAGCAGAGGCCTGGAGCACCTCTCCTGTGAGGACAGCCTGAAGGATTTGGGGCTGTTCAGCCTGGAGAGGAGAAGGCTCTGAGGTGACCTCATTGTGGCCTTCCAGGCTCTGCAGGGGGCTGCAGGGAGGCTGGGGAGGGACTGCTGAGGGTGTCAGGGAGGGATAGGGCTGGGGGGAATGGAATGAAGCTGGAGTTGGGGAGATTGAGGCTGGAGGGGAGGAGGAAGTTCTTCCCCATGAGAGTGGTGAAGCCCTGGGATGGGTTGCCCAGGGAGGTGGTTGAGGCCCCAGCCCTGGAGGTGTTTAAGCCCAGGCTGGATGAGGCTCTGGGCAGCCTGCTCTAGTGTGGGGTGTCCCTGCCCCTGGCAGGGGGGTTGGAACTGGATGCTCCTTGTGGTCCCTTCCCACCCTGACTGATGCTATGATGCTATGCTCAGTGCAGGTTGGAGCAAACCAGGACCCCCCCAGCCTGTGGCTCTGCCTCCTTGCCAGGCAGGTTGGGATCGGGGGAGAGGCTCTGAGCATCGCCCTGGAGTGAAGGGAGGCAGCTCGAAGCCCTCAGCCACGGTGCTGGTGAGGGGGCAGAGGGCCTGCTCCCTGCTGGGAGGCTTGGCTGGAGCAGGTGAAGGCTGGGAGGCCCTCCAGAGAGGCTTGGCCAGGCTGAGAGCTGGACACAGAGGAACCAAACGAGGCCCAACCAGGACAAAGGAGGTTCAACAAGGGCAAACGAGGTTCGACATGGGCAAAGGAGGTCCAGCAGGGACAAAGGAGGTCCAGCAGGGACAAACTAGGTCAAACAGGGACAAAGGAGGTCCACCAAGGGCGAAGGAGGTCCAGCAGGGGCAAAGGAGGTCCACCAGGGGTAAAGGAGGTCCAGCAAGGGCAAAGGAGGTCCAGCAAGGGCAAAGGAGGTCCAGCAAGGGCAAAGGAGGTCCAGCAAGGGCAAAGGAGGTCCAGCCGGGGCAAAGGAGGTCCAGCAAGGGCAAAGGAGATCCAGCATGGGCAAAGGAGGTCCACCAGGGGCAAAGGAGGTCCAGCATGGGCAAAGGAGGTCCAGCAAGGGAGGTCTCCACTGACTGGGAAAGGGGAAACATAACTCCCATTGTCCAGAAGGGGAAGAGGGATGAGCCAGGGAGCTATAGGCCAGGGAGGCTGCCCAGGGAGGTTGTGGAGTCTCCTTCCCTGGAGCCTTTCCAGCCCTGTCTGGATGTGTTCCTGTGGGACCTGTGCTGGGTTCTGTGCTCCTGCTCTGGCAGGGTGGGGGTTGGACTGGAAGCCCTCCAGAGGTCCCTTCCAACCCCTAATGTCCTGTGAGCTGTGATCTCCAGGGCTGGGCCCTCAGGGAATGAGGTCCCAGCTCCCCCCAGGCTGTCCTCAGGAGGGAGAAGCTCCACTCCATCTTTTCTGGGTCAAAGTCACCTTGCTTGCCCAGCAGCAGGGTTGAGGGACTCTGAGGGCTACTGGGTCACCTGCAGAGCCCAGGTGTGGGCAGAGCTGATGAAGCAGCATCGATAAGGCTGCTGAGTTGCTCCACAGATCAGCCCAGCCCTGCTCCACTTCACCTTACCCCACCCCAAAAGAGCTCTGAAGGGGAAAGGGAGGGAGAAGGGGGAAGGGAGGGAGAAGGGGGAAGGGAGGGAGAAGGGGGAAGGGAGGGAGAAGGGGGAAGGGAGGGAGAAGGGGGAAGGGAGGGAGAAGGGGGAAGGGAGGGAGAAGGGGGAAGGGAGGGAGAAGGGGGAAGGGAGGGAGAAAGGGGAAGGGAGGGAGAAAGGGGAAGGGAGGGAGAAAGGGGAAGGGAGGGAGAAGGGGGAAGGGAGGGAGAAGGGGGAAGGGAGGGAGAAGGAGACTTTTGCTGCCTTCTCTTTGTGTGAGCTCCTGCAAAGAGCTGGAGGAGCTCAGCAAGCCCCAGGAGGCAGCGAGCGGTGAGCAGGACACAGGAAGCTGCTGCTGTGTGCTCAGGCAGAGGCAGCCTGCAAGAGCACTTTTGGCCCAAGCCAAGGGGCTGTGGGGGGCAGTTGGACCTCCTCCAAAGGCCAGCGTGGGGCAGAGGTCTGTCGGAGTGGTTTCCCCCCGGGGGGGGCCGCTCCTGGGGCCGGGGCCGGGGCCGCTGCCCTGGCAGTTCCACCCCGGCAAAGGATCCCTTTGCAGTCCTTTGTCGGCGCCCCTGGTGTGTGCTGAGGCTGCCAGAGCGGCTGCAAGGTCCTCTATCACCTGGTGACTCACAGAGGCGTGGTGCTAAGAGCCAATTTAATCATCTATTAATTGCAAAGCTATTAATTAAAGCAGTATTAAGGGTCATTACCTAATTCACTTTGCTAATCTCAGCGAGAAAAGCTGGCAGCTGCCTCCCAGCTCCTGCTGGGAGCTAACAGAGTTCCCTTCTCGCCTCCCAGCTCCTGCTGGGAGCTAACAGAGTTCCCTTCTCGCCTCCCAGCTCCTGCTGGGAGCTAACAGAGTTCCCTTCTCGCCTCCCAGCTCCCTTCTCACCTCCCAGCTCCTGCTAGGAGCTAACAGAGTTCCCTTCTCGCCTCCCAGCTCCCTTCTCACCTCCCAGCTCCTGCTAGGAGCTAACAGAGTTCCCTTCTCGCCTCCCAGCTCCCTTCTCACCTCCCAGCTCCTGCTGGGAACTAACAGAGTTCCCTTCTCGCCTCCCAGCTCCTGCTAGGACCTAACAGAGTTCCCCTCTCGCCTCCCAGTTCCCTTCTCACCTCCCAGCACCTGCTAGGAGCTAACAGAGTTCCCTTCTCTCCTCCCAGCTCCCTTCTCACCTCCCAGCTCCTGCTAGGAGCCAACAGAGCTCCCTTCTCACCTCCCAGCTCCCTTCTCACCTCCCAGTTCCAGCAAGGAGCCAACAGAGTTCCCTTCTCACCTCCCAGTTCCCTTCTCACCTCCCAGTTCCCTTCTCACCCCCCAGCTCCTGCTAGGACCTAACAGAGTTCCCTTCTCACCTCCCAGCTCCTGCTAGGAGCTAACAGAGTTCCCTCCTCACCTCTCAGCTCCCTTCTCACCTCCCAGCTCCAGCAAGGAGCTAACAGAGAGTTCCCTTCTCACCTCCCAGCTCCTACAAGGAGCTAACAGAGTTCTCTTCTCACCTCCCAGCTCCCTTCTCACCTCCCAGCACCTGCTAGGACCTAACAGAGTTCCCTTCTCACCTCCCAGCTCCAGCAAGGAGCTAACAGAGAGTTCCCTTCTCACCTCTCAGCTCCTTTCTCACCTCCCAGCTCCTGGTAGGAGCTAACAGAGAGTTCCCTTCTTGCCTCACAGCTCCCTGCAAGGAGCTGACAGAGCAGCTGGGAGGTGAGCAGAGAACTGCTCTGTTAGATGAAGCTGGGGGAGAGTTTAGGGATGGAGGAGGCAGCAGCTCACAGCAGGAAGAGGGAGAGCAGAGCTCTGCTGCCAGGAGGAAACAGCTGGAGGTGATCCCAGGGCTGGAGCAGCTCTGCTGTGAGGACAGGTTGGGAGAGTTGGGGCTGTTCAGCCTGGAGAAGAGAAGGCTCCAGGGAGACCTCAGAGCAGCCTGGCAGGGTTTGAAAGGGGCTCCAGGAGGGCTGGGAAGGGACTTGGTGCAAAGGGATGGAGGGGCAGGAGCAGGGCTGATGGCTTCAGACTGGAGGAAGCTGGATGGAGATGGGACATGAGGAGGAAGTTCTGCCCCAGGAGGGTGGGGAGGCACTGGGACAGGCTGCCCAGAGAAGCTGTGGAGGCTCCAGCCTTGGAAATGGCCAAAGCCAGGCTGGATGAGGCCCTGAGCAAGCTGCTCTGGGAGGAGGTGCCTGTGGCCACGGCAGGGGGAGGGCAGGAACTGGCTGAGCTTTGAGCTCCCTTCCCACCCAGCCCATCCTGTGAGCCCTGGGCTTCTGCTGCAAGGTCTCTGGATGGAGCTGCTGCTTCCAGCTGAGGGCAAGGAGGCAGAAGCTTCAGCCTGAGTGAAAGGCTGCCACAGAGCTCAGGGCACAGCTTGAAAAGGAGCTGGAACAGCAAGACCCAGCCCTGCACCAGCACCTTGCTGGACATCCCATGCAGGTCCCTTTCTCCTGTGTCCATCCCAGGCCTTGGTCTTCTCAGCCCCATCCCAGGTCTGGCTGCCAGGCCCTGCTGGAATCCTAATGACAGGTTCCAGCTAATGAGGCTAATAATAATTAGGTGTGGCTGAGCCTTAGATCCACCCTTGGGTACTGAGTGTCCTGAGACAGGTTGGGTGGCTTTTGGGCATCAGTTATCCCTTAATGAGAGGATAATTGCCCTGTGCTGTGTGAAGGGACAGAAGGTGATGTGGGATGCTCCAATGACAATGAACTGTGGCACCTTCTGCAGGGGGAGGCAGAGGAGCAGCCACAGGCAAGGCAGTGGCATGGGATCCTGGAAGGGACCTTTAGAGGTCATCCAGGACATCCCCAAGCCCAGCAGGGACATCCCCAACCCCAGCAGGGACATCCCCAACCCCAGCAGGGTCATCTCCAACCCCAGCAGGGACATCCCCAAGCCCAGCAGGGACATCCCCAAGCCCAGCAGGGACAACCCCAAGCCCAGCAGGGACATCCCCAACCCCAGCAGGGACATCCCCAACCCCAGCAGGGACATCCCCAAGCCCAACAGGGACATCCCCGACCCCAACAGGGACATCCCCGACCCCAGCAGGCTGCTCAGAGACCCAAGCAACCTGACCTTGGGGAGGTTTGGGTTGGACAGCAGAAGAAACTTCTCCACTGAAAGGGTTCTCCAAGCCTGGCCCAGGCTGCCCAGGGAGGTGGCTGAATGCCCATCCCCTGGAGGGGGGTCTCAAAGCCCTGGGGATGTGGTGCTGAGGGCCATGGTCCAGCCCCAGCCTCGGCAGGGTTAGAGAACGGTTGGAGTGGAGCAGCTTTGCTCTTCTCCAACCCAAACCCCTCCGTGGCTCCACGACCACCAGGGGATGCCCCTGGCTCTGCAGCCACCTCCCGATGGCTGCCCAGAGGCCCCTTCCAAGGGAGCAGAGGCTGCCAGGAGCTCAGCAGCAGCCTGCAGCCTCCCTGGGCAGCTGCCAGCCTCTGAGGAGAGTCTTTGCCCTTCCCTCTGCTGCACTCCCCGCCGGGGGCTTTCAGCTGCACTGCGCTCCGCTGCCGCCGGCCGTCTGCCTGCAGCCGAGCAGCCTGGGCTGCCGCCTGCCCCTTGCACATCTGCTCGTCCCCAGGAGGAGCCTCCCCCCCCACCCCCTCCCAGAGGTGCCCCCTTCGCGGGAGGAGGACTCCTCCAGCTCCTCCTTCATCTGGCCGCCCCCCGCGGGTGTCCTACTTTATTGATCCGCCGCGGAGATGCAATCAGCGCAGCCGGGAAGCTGAGCCGGGAGCTGGCTCTGGCTGTCACGCCCCAGATAAGCCGCAGGCAGGGCGCAGATTGAAGCCTTATCGATGGCCTGGCCCCTGCTGGGAGCAGAACCACCTTGGGAACGAGGTCAGCGGCAAGGTGGAGCCCGCAGGAACCTCCAGTCCAAAAGGCTTCGTCTTGACTCGGTGGGGATCTGATCGATGCTCAGCAAGAGATAAGGGGAGGGGGCAAGAGGCTGGGGCCAGGCTCTGCTCAGTGGTGCCCAGGGGCACAGAGGGGAGCCCAGGAGGTTCCATCAGGGGAAACTTCTTGACTTAGAGAGGTCAGAGCCCTGGAGCAGGCTGAGCCCAGAGAGGTTGTGGAGAGCTTCCAAACCCCACCCCGGGCGCTGTGCCCCCTGGGCAAGGTGCTGGGGGGAGCCCTGTTGGAGCAGGGGGTGGGGGTGAGGGTGGTGCAGGAGATGCTCTCCAGAGCTCCCTTCCCAGCCCTCCATGCTGGGACTGAGGGATTCTGCTTGCAGCTGGGCAGAGCTGCCCAGCCACACCTGCAGGGATACCCTTGGGACATGATTTAGTGCTGCTTGGACCCCCTGGCCTCAGAGGTCTTTCCCAGCCTCGATGATGGATTCCATGAGCCAAACTGCACCTGAACACCAAGAGGAGGGAGGGAAAGAAGCCAAGGAAACCACCAGGGTGATGCAGAATCCTTTTAATGGGGAGGGAAGAGGACAGGAGGAGGCTGGCAGAAGAAACAACAGCGTGGAGGGCACAGATCCAAACACCCCCTTGGCTCCCACATTCCCTTGGCTCCCACACTCCCTTCCACTTCCCAGAGGCAGCTGCCACCAAACAACAATATTTCCCCTCCCCCTCCCCCCTCTTTGTTCTTCTGCCAACCCAAACACCCAGAGGAGGATCCAATCCTGGTGCCCCCCTACCCCAACCCCTTCCCTGAACCCCAGGACCAAAGGCCCTCTCCCTGTGTGCATCTTCAGCTGTGGTTCAAGAGGGAAAGTGAGTTTCCTGCTGATTAATGCTCTGAGGAGGCTGAGGGCCAGGCTCATTGAGTCTGCCAGGGAGAGCCTCTCCCCTGCCCTCAGCTGCTCACCACCTTTGTGCTGCTCCTCAAACATCTTCTGCCTTCCTCTCTTTGTCTCTGGTGAGTGGAAGGAGGAGGAACTGAGCCTGAGCAGCCAACCCTGCGTGTGCCAGAGGCCTGGCTCACCCCAATTAGGAGAGGGAGGGTTTGATTGCTCTGATCACCTCCCTAGGTGAAGGCACCTGAGGGGAGGACAGGACCCAGCAAGCCAAGGGGACAGCAGCAGGCAGAGTTTGCTTGGAGGGGGCAGAAGGACTCCACCCAGCCCTCTGGGCTTGGGGCTGGCTCCTGTCAGGCTTCTGAGGTCTCTCTGCCCTCTGGCTCTGCACTTCCAGTTTCTGGCTTCTCCTCCTCTGCAGCCTGCTCTTCCCTCTCAGCCTGGGGGGGCTGGCAGCCCCCCGAGCCGGGTCTGCTGCAGGGATGCAGCCAGCGGGAGGCGAACACATAGGAGACCCTGGGGGAGACCCTGGGGGAGACCCTGGGGGAGACCCTGGGGGTGCAGCCCTCTGCAGCCAGCTTGGAGGGCAGCACCCCAGCTCCCAGAGGAGCTGCTGCCCCTGCAGAGCTGCCCACCAGGCTCTCCTGGGGGCAGGTGCTGAGGATGGGCCCCGGGAAGGTGATGACGACAGGAGGAGGGTAGATGATGACCCTGGAGGCACCGCAGGAGGCGACACAGGGCTCGGTGCTGCTGCTGCCCAGGGGCTCTGGGCACTGCATGCTGCAGGGATGGCAGCCTGGCTCCCACTCCCCTCCAAAGGGCATCTGGAAGTGGTGGTGAACCTGCAGGGACAGGGCAGGAAATGCCTGGTTCTGACTGGCTCAGGTGGAAAGGTTAAAGGGGGGGGGGGGGGGGGTCCCAGTTCTCATGGCTGGCTTTGGCTGGCTGGCAGCACTTAGCACCCTGGGGGCTGGGAGGAGGCAAAAGCCCCTCCTGGGGCCAGGGAGCAGGGGAGGAGGCAAAAGCCCCTCCTGGGGCCAGGGAGGAGGGGAGGAGGCAAAAGCCCCTCCTGGGGCCAGGGAGGAGGGGAGGAGGCAAAAGCCCCTCCTGGGGCCAGGGAGGAGGGGAGGAGGCAAAAGCCCCTCCTGGGGCCAGGGAGCAGGGGAGGAGGCAAAAGCCCCTCCTGGGGCCAGGGAGGAGGGGAGGAGGCAAAAGCCCCTCCTGGAGCCAGGGAGCAGGGGAGGAGGCAAAAGCCCCTCCTGGAGCCAGGGAGGAGGCAAAAGCCCCTCCTGGGGCCAGGGAGGAGGGGAGGAGGCAAAAGCCCTTCCTGGAGCCAGGGAGCAGGGAAGGAGGCAAAAGCCCCTCCTGGGGCCAGGGAGGAGGGGAGGAGGCAAAAGCCCCTCCTGGAGCAGGGGAGGAGGGGAGGAGGCAAAAGCCCCTCCTGGAGCAGGGGAGGAGGGGAGGAGGCAAAAGCCCCTCCTGGAGCAGGGGAGGAGGCAAAAGCCCCTCCTGGAGCCAGGGAGGAGGGAAGGAGTTGTCCTTGTGCAGTGTCCTCTCCTTCTGAGCAAGGTCTCTTGACCCAGAGAGAGAAGCTCCAGCCACGAGCAGTTGAAACCTGGGAGCAGCTGAAAGCTGTGCAGCCCTCAGCCCCTTGGGGAGATGAAGCCTCTGATGGAGCTGAGGTTTGGATCCAACCAGGGCCATGCAGGCAGGGGGAAGGGTTTAGCTCCTCTCCATCCCTTGGGAAAACTAAAACCTCGCTGGCTGGGGCCCAAAGGAGCTGCTGGGAGGCAGAGTTGGACATCCCAGGTCTCCAGGTGTCAGTGCAGCCCCCAGGATCCAAACCCTTCCTGGCTGGAGATGTCCAACCTGAGGCCTTCTGTGTCTTAGGGCAGCTTTGGCTTGGCCTGAAGGAGCCACCCAGGGCCCCTTCCAACCCCAAAACCTCTGATCCCAGGTTGGTTTCTTTTACCTGAAGAGAGCTTTGAAAGCTGGATGCCAGCTGCAATGCAGTGAAATCACAGCATCATAGCATCAGTCAGGGTGGGAAGGGACCACAAGGAGCATCCAGTTCCAACCCCCCTGCCAGGGGCAGGGACACCCCACACTAGGGCAGGCTGCCCAGAGCCTCATCCAGCCTGGGCTTAAACACCTCCAGGGCTGGGGCCCCAACCACCTCCCTGGGCAACCCATCCCAGGGCTTCACCACTCTCATGGGGAAGAACTTCCTCCTCCCCTCCAGCCTCAATCTCCCCACCCCCAGCTTCATTCCATTCCCCCCCAGTCCTAGCACTGCCTGAGATCCTGAGCAGTCCCTCCCCAGCCTTCCTGCAGCCCCCTGCAGAGCCTGGAAGGCCACAAGGAGGTCACCTCAGAGCCTTCTCCTCTCCAGACTGAACAGCCCCAGCTCCTTCAGTCTGTGCTCACAGCAGAGCAGCTCCAGCCCTCTGCTCATCCTCCTGGCCCTGCTCTGGACACCTTCCAGCCCCTCCAGATCCCTCTTGTCATAGGGGCTCCAGAGCTGGAGGCAGTGCTCCAGGTGGGGTCTCACAGAGCTGAGCAGAGGGGGAGAATCCCCTCCCTGGCCCTGCTGGCCACACTTCCCTTGCTGCAGCCCAGGCTCTGCTTGGCTCTCTGGGCTGCAAGTGCACTCTGAGAGCTCCTGCTGAGCTTCTCCTCCCCCAGCACCCCCAAGGCTCTCTCCTCAGGGCTGCTTTCCAGCCAGTCCCTGCCCAGCCTGCATTTGTGCCTGGGGTTGCCTTGAGCCAGCTGCAGGACCCTGCCCTTGGTCTTGTTGAACCTCCTGAGGTTGGCTTGTGCCCAGCTCTGCAGCCTGCCCAGGTCCCTCTGGCTGGATCCCTTCCCTCCAGCCTGCCCAGCTCCCCTTGGCTGGATCCCTTCCCTCCAGCCTGCCCAGGTCCCCCTGGCTGGATCCCTTCCCCCCAGCCTGCCCAGGTGCCCCTGGATGGATCCCTTCCCTCCAGCCTGCCCAGCTCCCTCTGGCTGGATCCCTTCCCTCCATCCTGCCCAGCTCTCCCTGGCTGGATCCCTTCCCTCCAGCCTGCCCAGGTGCCCCTGGCTGGATCCCTTCCCTCCAGCCTGCCCAGCTCCCTCTGGCTGGATCCCTTCCCTCCAGCTCTCTGCTGCACCACACAGCTTGGTGCCATCAGCAACCCTGCTGAGGCTGCACTCACTGCCAAAGCTGCTGACCAAGCCTGGCCCCAGGACTGCTCCCTGAGGGACTCTGCCTGTCCCTGGCCTCCTCTGGGCCATGGACCCACGGACAGCCACACATGGCTCCAAATTCCTCCCTTTTTTTTTGGGGGGGAGGGAGGGGGGGAAATTCCCTTTCCAATGGATTCCAACCCCAGTGGATTCCACTGACTCCAACCCCAACAGCTCAACCATTCCCACGAAGCCCTTCAGCAACCACAGAGGGAGTGGGTGCCAAAGCCCTGCCAGCCCTTTCCTCTCATTAGGGGGTGGGGGGATGGCACTTACCAGCTGGCCAGGCAGGAGGCAGGAAGGAATGGCCAGGGGAGCCCTGCAGCCTGGGGTGTTTTATAGGGCTTTCCTGCACTTGCAGGAGGATGAGACAAGCTCTTTGCATGAGGGCTTCTAATCGCCTCCCAAACACTGCTTCCTGCCTGGGTAACAGCAGCTAATTACTGTCATTACCCCGAGCTTGTTTACCAGCAGGATTCCATCTCCCCTGGGACACGCTGGGGGGGGAGGTTCCCTCTGTCCCTGGGCTGGGAGAATCCCTGCGGTGGTTCTACCACCTCTGCCTGCATGCAGCAAGGTGCAGCTGCAGTCCTGGGGGGCAGGGTTTGGGCTCCTCACTGCCAGGAGGACACTGAGGGGCTGGAGAAGGGCAAGGGAGGTGGGGAAGGGTCTGGGGAGGAGCAGCTGAGGGAGTTCAGGGAAGTTCAGCCTGGAGAAGAGGAGGCTGAGGGGAGACCTTCTGGCTCTCTCCAGCTCCCTGAGAGGAGGCTGGAGCCAGGTGGGGTTGGGCTCTTCTCCCTCTATCAGGTGATAGGAAGAGAGCAAATGGCCTCAAGTTGCACCAGGTGAGGTTCAGGTTGGCCATGAGGAACAATTTCTTCCCCCAAAGGGTTGTCCAGGCCTGGCCCAGGCTGCCCAGGGCAGTGGAGGGCTCCACTGTCCCCTTCTGGAGGTTGGAGCAGATGACCTCTGAGGTCCCTTCCACCCTGAAGCCCTTCTGGGCTTGATTCCTCCCCAGGCCCTGCTCCACCAGGTCCCTGCCTGTGCTGTGCTGAGCATTTCTCCTTCCCCACAGCCATGAGCTGTCAAGGCTGGAGACAACTTCCTGTTTATTATGGGAACACCTCAGACACTTCCAGCAGGAAAAGGCAGCTTCTGGAGCTGCTGTTTGGCCCTGAGGTGTCTGGCTCAGGGAAGGCACCAAGGACAAAGCCCTTTGCATGCATAGCCCAGGGATGAGCACCCTGAGGAGCCTGCATGTCCCCTGGGGTGTGCAAGCCTCACCCCACCGCTCCCTGACTGCCAGGATCCTTCCCCCCAGCCTCTCACAAGAGGCAAAGAAGAGTTCACACCAAGTTACCCCCAAGAGCCAGAGCCCAGGCTCTTGGCTCAGGCTGGAGGCTAACCCCCAGCTGCTGTCAGGAACCATCCCCCCACCTCCTCTGGCAGCTCCTGGGGCTCTTGGTGACTCCTGGAGCAGTTTCTGCTTGGGACCTTTCTTCCTGAAGGATGGGAAAAGCACCTGGGAGAAGGGGCAGCCCTGGCTCTGTGCCACCTTATCTGCAGAGCACCCAAATGAGTGGGGCAGGGGATGAGCCTGAGGGCCTGGATCCAGCCAGAGGGCCCTGGACAAGCTGGAGGAGTGGGACTGAGGGAACTGCTTCAGCTTCAACGAGGTAAGTGCAAGGTCCTGGAACTGGATCAGGGCAATGCTTGGGATCAGCACAGGCTGGGGAGGAAGGGGGTGAAGGGATTGAGAGCAGCCCTGTGGAGAAGGACTCAGGGGTGCCCTGACCAGCCTGCAGCCTCCATTGGACTTGCTCCTGGCTGCCCATGGCTCTTGTGCTGAGCAGCCAAAACCAGACACAGGAGATCTTTGCAGTGAGGGCTGGGGAGAGCCTGGCACAGGCTGCCCAGGGAGGTCCTGGATGTCCCCTCCCTGGAGGTGCTCAAGGCCAGGCTGGGTGAGGCCATGAGCAGCCTGGGCTGCTGGGAGGTGGCCCTGCCCCGGGGCAGGGGGTTGGAGCTGGGTGGACTTGAGGGTTGCACAACCTCGAGTTTAGATGTGGCCTCCTGAAGGTCAGCCAGGAGGAGAGCTCTCTCCTGCTGCTGGCCCAGGCAGCTCAGCCTGCAGGCAGCTTCCATCACCGCCAGGCGGCAGCACTGCCTCCTGGCACCTGCGGAGCCACCAGGGCCCTCGGCCGGCGGCGCTCAGGACCCGTCCCGGAGGAGCTGCCCCCTCCTAACCCCTCTGATGGGGGACCCCTGGGGCTGCTGCCAGGGCAGGCAGCAGGAGGAGAGAGGGAAGGAGGGACTCGTGGAACGCCGCTGGCTCGGAAGGGACCTTCAGAGGTCCTCCTGCTGGCAGCAGAGAGAGGTGCAGGGAGCTGCCTCAGCAGGGCAAGGCAGCGCCGCAGCCGCGGGAGGAGCTGCTGGGTGCTCTGCTGCGCCTTTAGGTGGTGGCAGAGAGCTTCTGCTTCCCTGGCTCTGCCCCGGGAGCACCTCCTGGGAGAGGCTTTGGTGGGGGCAGGGGTGCCAGGCTCTGTGGCATGGGGGTGCCAGGCTCTGGGGTGGGCAGGGGTGCCGGGCTCTGCGGTGTAGGGGTGCCAGGCTCTGGGTGGGCAGGGGTGCCAGGCTCGGGGTGTTGGGGTGCAAGAATCCAGGGTGGGCAGGGCAGGGGTGCCAGGCTCCATGGGGTGGGGGTGCCAGGCTCTGGGGTGGGGAGGGGTGCCAGGCTCTGGGGTAGGGAGGAGTGCCAGGCCCTGGGGTGTTGGGGTGCAAGAATCCAGGCTCTGGGGTGGGCAGGGGTGCCAGGCTCTGGGGTGGGCAGGGGTGCCAGGCTCGGGGTGTTGGGGTGCAAGAATCCAGGGTGGGCAGGGCAGGGGTGCCAGGCTCCATGGGGTGGGGGTGCCAGGCTCTGGGGTGGGGAGGGGTGCCAGGCTCTGGGGTGGGCAGGGATGCCAGGCTCTGGGGTGTTGGGGTGCAAGAATCCAGGGTGGGCAGGGCAGGGGTGCCAGGCTCCATGGGGTGGGGGTGCCAGGCTCTGGGGTGGGGAGGAGTGCCAGGCCCTGGGGTGTTGGGGTGCAAGAATCCAGGCTCTGGGGTGGGCAGGGGTGCCAGGCTCTGGGTGTTGGGGTGAAAGAATCCAGGGTGGGCAGGGCAGGGGTGCCAGGCTCCATGGGGTGAGGGTGCCAGGCTCTGAGTGTTGGGGTGCAAGAATCCAGGGTCGGCAGGGCAGGGGTGCCAGGCTCTGTGGTGGGTTGGGGTGCCAGGCTCTGTGGTGGGCAGGGGTGCCAGGCTCTGGGCTGGGCAGGGTTGCCAGGCTCTGGGTGTTGGGGTGCAAGAATCCAGGGTCGGCAGGGCAGGGGTGCCAGGCTCCATGGGGTGAGGGTGCCAGGCTCTGAGTGTTGGGGTGCAAGAATCCAGGGTCGGCAGGGCAGGGGTGCCAGGCTCTGTGGTGGGCAGGGGTGCCAGGCTCTGGGGTGGGGAGGAGTGCCAGGCCCTGGGGTGTTGGGGTGCAAGAATCCAGGCTCTGGGGTGGGCAGGGGTGCCAGGCTCTGGGTGTTGGGGTGCAAGAATCCAGGGTCGGCAGGGCAGGGGTGCCAGGCTCCATGGGGTGAGGGTGCCAGGCTCTGAGTGTTGGGGTGCAAGAATCCAGGGTCGGCAGGGCAGGGGTGCCAGGCTCTGTGGTGGGCAGGGGTGCCAGGCTCTGGGGTGGGGAGGAGTGCCAGGCCCTGGGGTGTTGGGGTGCAAGAATCCAGGCTCTGGGGTGGGCAGGGGTGCCAGGCTCTGGGTGTTGGGGTGAAAGAATCCAGGGTGGGCAGGGCAGGGGTGCCAGGCTCTGGGGTGAGGAGGAGTGCCAGGCTCTGGGGTGTTGGGGTGCAAGAATCCAGGGTGGGCAGGGCAGGGGTGCCAGGCTCTGTGGTGGGTTGGGGTGCCAGGCCCTGGGGTGGGCAGGGGCAGGGGTGCCAGGCTCTGTGGTGGGTTGGGGTGCCAGGCCCTGGGGTGGGCAGGGGCAGGGGTGCCAGGCTCTGTGCTTTGGAGCTTTGGTCCTGCCCTGCCTATGGTGGGGAACTCAACCGCTGAGCCAAGCCTGTTCCTGCTGCCCGGGGCAGCGTTCCTGGCCAGGAAGAGCTGGGCTCGGAGCTTCCCTTTCCCTCTGCTTCCCTCTGCTCCTGCCACGGCTCGCTGCCAGCACAGGGCCGACAGGAGGGAGCTGTGCTGTGGCTCTTTCGACCGGGGGCAGGCGTGAGGAGCAGTTAGAAACCACGGGGGAAGAAATCAGCCAGCGAGCAGGAACCCAGCTGCAGCCCGAGTTTAATGATGGCAACGACCTGGGGATGGAAGGGATCCAACCGCGGCAAAACCCCCGGCGGGGGGAGGTCTCTGGGTGCTGCAGCAGAGCTTTATGGGCTTGGAGGGCGGCCCCTGAGCTTCCCACCACCTCCTTCCCTGCCGCAGGGCTCACCCAGGACGAAGGGCAGCGAGCTCTGGGGGGGGTAACCAAGGGGCAAAGCTCCTCGGGGTTGGGAGTGAGGGATAGGAAGAGGGGCGGTGGGAGGGGGGGGGGGGAGGGAGGGAGGAAAACCAGCTCAGCCCTCAGCTGCCTGGCTGGCTTCACGAAGGCTTCTCCGGGGGCTTCACCACAGCCACCGGGAGGTGCAGCGACTCTTCTTGTGTCCGGAGCGCTTGGCTGCGCCTCCCTGGGGCTGCGCCGAGTGCTGGATGCTCTTGGACTTGCCGAGGGGCTGAGCGGAGCAGCTCCTGTGCTTGGCTCCCTCCCGAGCCGGCGAGGGCTTGGCCGCCGCCTGCTGCTGCTGCGAGGAGCGCTCCTTGGCCCCCTGGCCCGGGGGGCAGGGGAGGGGCTGCGGCCGCGGCGGGGACTTGGCGAGGCAGGGCTGCGAGGAGTAGGTGGTACAGGTGAAGTACTCCTGGGTGGGGTAGCCCTTCATGCACTTCTGGTAGGGGAAGCCTTTGACGTACTCCCCCAGGAAGGAGTGGGCGGCGCACTCCTGCGGGGGGCACTCGGTGACCCCCCGCAGGGGCTGGGAGTAGCCGCTGGTCTGCAGGGACCGCAGCGCCCCCGAGGCGCAGCGCTGCGCGGAGCACTTGGAGACCTTCCGCGACCGGCAGCCGACCTTGCAGGAGGAGGAGGAGGACCTGATCCCACACGGTGGGAACTTGAGCTTGCTGGGCTCTGGGCACCTGGGGGCGCAAGGGGGGAGGCTCTTGGCCACCCTCTTCTTCGCGGGGGGGTTGCTCTCACAGGGCTGGAAGCTCTGCAGGGGGCTCAGCTTCAGGCTGGGCTGCCCGCAGGGTAGGAGCTTGGCGGTGTCGCAGGGCTCGGGGGAGAGCACCACGCACTTCTGGAGGTAGGGCTGGCAGGAGAGCAGGGCTGCCTGGCTGGCGCTCAGCTGTGGGCACACGGAGGTGAAGGGCTGGGGGCAGCTCTGCCACCTGGGCACGGGGCTCTTGGTGACGCTGAGGGGGTGGCAGGTGGTGCTGCAGGCGTCGGGCCGGCGCTGGATGGTCTCCGTGATGCAGGCCGAGCCGGGCAGGCAGAGGTGGTTGTAGCAGTCCCCATGGTAGTGCATGGTCAGGGAAGGTGCTCAGGCCTGGCAAGGGGCAGGAGAAAAGAATCACAGAAGGGTTGGAAGGCAGCTCTGGAGGGTGGGCTCGTCCAGCAACCCCCCCCCTGCTAAAGCACGGAGCAGGCTGCACAAGAACACAGCCAGGCGGCTCCTGAAAGCCTCTGGGGGAAGGAGGCTCCCTGGGCAGCCTGCTCCAGGGCTCCAGCACCCTCCAGGTTTCCCTCAAAGCTTCTCCTCAGGTTTAAGTGAAACCTCCTGGGTTCCAGTTTGTGCCCCCCCTGCCCTGTGTCCTGTCCCTGAGCACCCCTGGAGAGAGCCCAGCCCCAGCCTCTTCTCCCCCACAGCTCCTTTAGGTCTTGCTGAGCGTTGCTCAGCTCCCCTCTGGGGCTGCCTCAGGCAGCTCTCAGCCTTTGCTCCTCCCAGAGCTGCTCCAGGCCCCTCAGCACCTTCCCAGCCTCCCCTGGACTCAGTTTCCCAGGCATTGATTGTGGGTTTTTTTATGGTCTGGTGCAGGACTTGAAGCTTCCCCCCAAGCCTCTCGGCACCACAAGCCCACACCCTGGCTCTCCTGGAGGTCAGAGGCTCTTAGTGACTCAGGACCAGGCTGTGACTACCCAGGTGAGCAGCAGAGCTTGTTCTCAGCTCCCAGCCCCACACCCTGCTTTTAAGAGCCCAGAAACAATCCAGGGCTGGAGCCAGGCGACCTGGGGGGAGTTTTCCTGCCGCCCTTCAAAGGGCAGCTGAGTGTCCAGCGAGGTGCTTCGCGAAGAAGGGACCTCGTGACCCTCCTGTCCTACTTCCTGGAAGCCTCCTGAGATGCCCTGCAACTCCCAGGCAGCAGGGCTGAAAGGCAAGGCCAAATTAAAGGTGTGCCCAGGCTGTAATGCTCAGGTGTGGCTGCAGGTGAACCCAAGCTGAGCCTCAATTAGCTGGTCAGAGGCGAGGGCAGAGCGGTGGCACCGCGAAGCTCAGCAGCTGGGACCTCCCTGCCTGCCCATTCCTGGTCCCCCAGGGGGGCTGCTGGGCAATCAGCCACCAGGGAAAGGCTCTGAGCTTGCTGCTCTGGCACCAGCTGCTTCTGCAGGCCTCAGAGGGCCAGCTCCACGCTGGGGCTGTGGGCATCCTCACGGGGAGGGAAGAGGAAACGCAACAGGAGGGCTCCTGGGGGTTTGGGGGAGCCCTGGCAGGAGAGGAGAAGCTGCCAAGGGGTTAACTGCTCACTTGTCACTGAGCTGAGAGAATTTGCCCCCATTCCAAAGCAGCCTCCAGTCCTGCAGTGCTGGAGTGCCAGCCAGCCACAGTGCCCTGGCTTGGTCGTGGCGGCAGCAGGTCCGGTGGCACAGCAGCTCTGGCAGTGAAACCTCAGCCTGGAAACCCCCTGAGCAAAGGGTGCCAAGACCTCAGCCCTTGAGGAAGGGACCAGGAGGCCCTCCTCAGACCCCTGTGAGTTGTCTTCCCTGGCCTCCAGCCCTGGGAGAGGGAGGAGAAGCCATTCCCACCTCAGACCCCTGGGAAAGGGGCCCTGAGCCACAGCCTGGGGGTCTTTCCTCACAGAGCCATGGAAGGGGGTTGGCTTGGAAGGCACCTTCAAGACCACCCAGTTCCAACCCCCCTGCCAGGGGCAGGGACCCCTCTCAGCAACCCAGGCTGCTCAGGGCCACATCCAAGCTGGCCTTCTGCACCTCCCTTTCGAAGCCACACAACGAAAGCTCTTTGGAGAAGCTTCATTTCCCTCCCCCCACCCTCTCCCTGGACCCTCTTCTTGTGTCCAGAAGCCCAAGGAGATGTTTGCACTCCCTGGGCGACCGTCGGCAGCAGCAGGGCTCTGGGATGCTGTCAGCAGGAAACTCTGATCGCTGCAATTAGCCTAACCAGCAGCTCATCAAAACAACCCCGGGCTGGCAGCAGCTGGCAGCAGCTGGCACCGCTGGGTGGCCACCCCCTCCAACACACACAAAGCCTCTGCCGATGCTCCCCCGGGGAGAAGCAGCTCCGAAAGAGAAAGGGCTTGGAGGGGCTCCGCTGCCAGCGGCTCCTTTGCTTTCCCAGCCCTAGGCAGGGGAGGTTTTAACACCTTCAGGCTTAAGCTGAGAGAGTCTCTGCCGCCCTTCCACCGCCTGGCAGCCTCTGCCTAGCCCCTGCCCGGCGTGGCTGCGAATCACCTGCCACCGTCTTTTGAGTTCCATCGAAGGGGGAGAAGCAGCCAAGTCCCTCCGGGCTGCTTCCTGGCCAGGAGCTTTCCCCCTCAGAGCTCCTCTCTGCCTCCTGCCGGCATCCAGCCCCTCGTTTGTAAGCCAACAACCTCCTCTGGAGACCGCAACTACCAAGGCAAAGCAGCCAAGCCCTCCAAATCCCACTCCCGACTTCAGGCTCCGTCCTGGGAAGGGCTTTGCCGACGCTCTTCGGTCCGGCGCGGGAGGAGGCTCTGCGGGCGCCGGGGCCGCGCCGAGGGCGGCATCCGAGCCGGAGGATGCTGCTCCGGCAGGGCCATCAGCGGCTCCTCTGCCTGCTCTGGGTACCCAGCAACGAAAAGAGCCTTTCAGGAGCTGCAGCAGAAGCCAGACTTACCCTCTTCATCTGGGAGAAGCAGCGGGGAGAAGCGCCGAGGAGAGCCTGGCGCTGGCACGGCTTTTATAGAGCGGCTGAGCGCCCCGGGGGGGGTGAGGTGGTGGTTTGGGCGACGTCTAAATTGCCCTGCCAGGGCTGGACTGGCCCAGCCACGTGCAGCTTTGTGCCTCTGGGAATGGCTGGCCTGCCCCTGCCCCCACCTCCCGCTGCAGGGACATCGGGGGGGCAGGCAGCAGAGGATGGGCAGCAGGGCGAGGGAGGTTCTGCTGCCCCCCTCTGCTCTGCTCTGCCCTGCCGAGGACGCCTCTGGAGGGCTGGGGCCAGGGCTGGGCTCCCCCCTCCCCACTCGCAGAGGGCCTGGGAGCTGCTGGGGAGAGTCCAGGGGAGGCTGGGAAGGTGCTGAGGGGACCTGGAGCAAAGGCTGAGAGCCTGGAGCAGAGCAGCCCCAGAGGGGAATCTCAGCAAGAGCTAAAAGCTGGGGGGGGAGGGGCGAGAGGCTGGGGCCAGACTCTGCTCGGTGGTGCCCAGGGCCACTCTGCAAGGGTCTGCTCCTGAGCCTCTCACGCTGCCCAAAGCATCCTGCATGCCTCTGGCACTCCCAGCTGAGAGCCACCAGGCAGCAGAGTGCAGCTGAGGCCAGGGGGACTCCTCCTTTCCCTGGGAGCTCCACGCCGAAATGCAGGCCAGCAGCAGGCAGGAAGGACCCTGGGCAGCTCTCTGCAGGCCATCATTACCGCGGCACGCAGGCTCCCTCCACTCCCCCAGCGATCCCGGGGCAGGGCTGGACGCTCTGGGGCTGAGAAAGCCTTGGGCTGAGGGCAAGACGGCTCCTAAAAGGGAGCTGGCAGCCAGGGAAGGAGCTGCTGGGGGAGGGTGACACATCCCTGGCACAACAAAGGGCATGAGGAGCAGGGTGGCAGCCTGGGGAGGGGAGGCTGAGCCAAGCCAGGTTGGTGTCCTGCAAGCAGAGAGCACATTCCCTGCGCTGCTGCTCAGCCTCTGCCCCGCTCCCCACCCCCTGCCTTTGCTCCTTCTTTGAGGCAGGAGCTAACCCAAAGGGCAATTAGCAGTGGTGTGAGCCTGGGTGCCCACCAGGAATGTGCTGGGATGGAGTCAGCTCCCCATCAGCAGAGGTCAGGCCTTCGGTTGTGTGTTTAGGGATGGGGTTTCTGCCCTTTAATAGGAAGCTGGCAGCTGTGGTTGGGGCTCCAGCACGCTGGGAAGTCAGCAGAGGCTCCACACAGGGAGGCAGAGGAGGTGCAGTGAGCTGCCTGCTGATGGGGGAGGGGGAAAGCCACGGAAGCCTTGGATGGATTGGCCTGGAAGGGGACCCTTGAAGGTCCTCCTGTGCCTGAAGGGGGCTACAGGACATCTGGGGAGGGACTTCTGGCAAGGGCTTGGAGTGCCAGGAGCAGGGGGGAGGGCTTGGAGCTGGGGGAGGGGACACTGAGCCTGGAGAGGAGGAAGACATTCTGGCCAGTGAGGCTGGGCAGAGCCTGGCACAGGCTGCCCAGGGAGGCTGTGGCTGCCCCCTGCCTGGAGGGGCTCAGGGCCAGGCTGGATGAGGCCTTGGGCAGCCTGGGCTGGGGGGAGGTGTCCCTGCCCAAGGCAGGGGAGTTGGGACTGGATGGTCTTGAAGGTCCCTTCTAATCAAACCCTTCTGTGATCTTGTCCACCCCCCCTGCAGTGAGCTGGGACAGCTTTAATTAGAGCAGGTTGCTCAGCTCCCCATCTGCAGGATGCCTTCAGGTCCTGGCAGGCAGCTCTGGGGTCCCCCTGGAGCCTTCTCCTCTGCAGGCTGCCCAGCCCCAGCTCCCTCAGCCTCCCAGCAGAGCTGCTCCAGCCCTTGGCTCAGCCTTGTGGCCTCCTCTGGCCTCTCTCCAGCAGCTCTGTTGGGGACAGCAGAGCTGGAGGCAGGACTGGAGGTGAGCTCTCAGCCAGGGCAGAGCCAGGGGGCTGAATCCCCTCTCCTGCCCTGCTGCCCACACTCCTCTGGCTGCACCCCAGGGCAGGATTTCATTCCCCAGGAGCCTGCAGGCCTCTTTCTTCCCACTTCTGATTTCCCAACCCCATCTTCCCTGCTGCTGCTGCTGCTGCAAGCCTCTCAGGGAGCCAGGTGGAGGTCTCCTTTCCTTGGGCTGAGCTTTGTGCCCCCCAAACCAAAGCACCAGCTCCCAGCTGCATTTCCTTCCCTCTCTGCTCTGCCCTCTCCCCTCCCCTTCACCCTGGACTCCAACCTCTTTGTTTTCCAGTTTCATGGGAGAGGATTTGGGGAGCCAAGCTGGCAGCAGGGAGCAGGCAAACAGCTTAACACCACTTTACAGGCTCCATAAACCCTCCTCCTGATCCAGCTTTGGCTCAGGAAAGCCTTCAGGAGGCTCTGATGTTGGCTGTGGCCTTTGCCAGGGCATTAACCTGCTGCTCCCACCCCTGCCCTGTCATCCCCCAGCCCCTTAATTAGCAGCCCCAGAGCCCTTTCATCCCAGGGAGAGGCAGAGGGCCACTGCTCTTGGGGGCTGTCATTAGGCTCCATTAAGCTGAGGGGAAACTGAGGCACGTTGCTGTGTGGTCACTTGGCAGCTCAGCCTGAGTCAGAGGTGAGGGCAGAGGCGGATTCCACCGCAGCCACCTCCCAGCCAAGCTCCAGACCCCCCCTCTGAGGTGACCTCCTGGGCCCCTCCAGCACCCAGGCTGGTGCCCTGGGCTCCTCTGGGGGGAGGCAGCTCCTTCCCAGACCCTCCTGCCCCTCTGAGCAGCCTGGTGCCACCCCCACCCTGCTGGGTGCCCCTCTTGGCTCTGCAGAGGGTGACCCAGGTTGGAGCCCTGGGCTCCCCTGGGAGGGGGCAGCTCCTCCCCAGACCCTCCTGCCCCACTGAGCAGCCTGGTGCCACCCCCACCCTGCTGGGTGCCCCTCTTGGCTCTGCAGAGGGTGAACCAGGTTGGAGCCCTGGGCTCCTCTGGGAGGGGGCAGCTCCTCCCCAGACCCTCCTGCCCCACTGAGCAGCCTGGTGCCACCCCTACCCTGCTGGGTGCCCCTCTTGGCTCTGCAGGGGGTGAGCCAGGCTGGTGCCCTGGGCTCCCCTGGGAGGGGGCAGCTCCTCCCCAGACCCTCCTGCCCCACTGAGCAGCCTGGTGCCACCCCCAGCCTGCTGGGTGCCCCTCTTGGCTCTGCAGAGGGTGAGCCAGGCTGGTGCCCTGGGCTCCCCTGGGAGGGGGCAGCTCCTCCCCTGACCTCCCTGGTGCCCATTGCTTGGCTTTAAGGACAGCAAGGGGTGAGGGCCATGGGCACTGCTGCCTCACTGAGCATCAGTGGGCACTCAGGAGGAGACCTGGCAAAGGTTCTGCTGCCCACCCCCTGCCCCCATGAGCAGCCTGGTGCCACCCCCAGCCTGCTGGGTGCCCCTCTTGGCTCTGCAGGGGGTGAGCCAGGCTGGTGCCCTGGGCTCCTCTGGGAGGGGGCAGCTCCTCCCCAGACCCCCCTGGTGCCCATTGCTTTAAGGAGAGGAAGGGGTGAGGGCATCCCTGCTGGGGTGAGGGCCATGGGCACTCAGGGGGACGCCTGGCACAGGTTCTGCTGCCCACCCCCTGCCCCTCTGAGCAGCCTGGTGCCACCCCCACCCTGCTGGGTGCCCCTCTTGGCTCTGCAGGGGGTAAGCCAGGCTGGTGCCCTGGGCTCCTCTGGGAGGGGGCAGCTCCTCCCCAGACCCTCCTGCCCCTCTCAGCAGCCTGGTGCCACCCCTACCCTGCTGGGTGCCCCTCTTGGCTCTGCAGGGAGTGACCCAGGTTGGAGCCCTGGGCTCCTCTGGGAGGGGGCAGCTCCTCCCCAGACCCCCCTGGTGCCCATTGCTTTAAGGAGAGGAAGGGGTGAGGGCATCCCTGCTGGGGTGAGGGCCATGGGCACTCAGGGGGACGCCTGGCACAGGTTCTGCTGCCCACCCCCTGCCCCTCTGAGCAGCCGGGTGCCACCTCCACCCTGCTGGGTGCCCCTCTTGGCTCTGCAGGGGGTGAGCCAGGCTGGTGCCCAAGGTCAGCAGGGCAGGGCTGTGGAGGCAGGGCAGGATGCAGGGCAGCGTCCCCAGGCCTGCTCACACCCTCCTGGGCATTTGGCAAGGTTTGTTTCGCTGCCTCCCATGAGCTGCTCAGGGCCAGGAGGAGCTGCTGCTGCTCCTTGCCCTCCCCGTGGAGGGAGGGAGGGAGGGGAGAGGAGAGGACTCCTTGGGCTCTGCAGCCCTCGGTTGCACGGGGAGGAACCTCCCAGAGGGCCAGGAGAGGACAGCTCGCAGCCGGGGCTCAGGCAGGAGATGTTTATTGGAGTGTCTGAAGCCAGCAGAAGAGCAGAGAGAACCTCTCTGGCTTCTTGGCACTGGAGGCAGCAGCTCCAGGCACTGGGGAGGCCACAGGGGACCTGCTCCAGCCCTGCCACTGCTGGCTCCCAGGCTCTTTGCCCTTCTCTTGCAAGCTTGTGGTTTCAACCTTGGCTTCAAGTCACCAAAGTGACTGAAAACAAAACACCCACCCCCCCCCCCCAGCCGACCCCCAAAACCTTCAGCACCCTCTAAAGACCTTCAGCAGAGAGCCAACCTCCCCTCCCCACCCCCACCCCAGCCAGAGACCCCCACTCTGTGCTCCGGGGGCTCTGCAGGGGTTGGAAAGCAGGGAAGGACCTTCTGAAGGGAAGGTTGTTGGAGGTCACCATGGGGGTGGCCTTTGTGCCCCTTGGGGGTGGCCTTTGTGCCCCTTGGGGGTGACCATTGTGGCCCTTGGGGGTGAACTTTGTGCCCCTTGGGGGTGGCTTTTGTGCCCCTTGGGGGTGGCCTTTGTGGCCCTTGGGGGTGAATTTTGTGCCCCTTGGAAGTGAATTTTGTGCCCCTTGGAGGTGGCCTTTGTGCCCCTTGGGGGTGCCCCTTAGAGGCCACCTTTGTGCCCCTTGGAGGTCACCTTTGTGCCCCTTGGGGGTGAATTTTGTGCCCCTTGGAGGTCACCTCTGTGCCCCTTGGGGGTGCCCCTTAGAGGCCACCTTTGTGCCCCTTAGAGGTGAATTTTGTGCCCCTTGGAGGTCACCTCTGTGCCCCTTGGGGATGACCTTTGTGCCCCTTGGAGGCCACCTCTGTGCCCCTTGGGGGTGCCCTTTAGAGGCCACCTTTGTGCCCCTTGGGGGTGCCCCTTAGAGGCCACCTTTGTGCCCCTTGGAGGTCACCTTTGTGCCCCTTGGGGATGACCTTTGTGCCCCTTGGAAGTCACCTCTGTGCCCCTTGGGGGTGCCCCTTAGAGGTCACCTTTGTGCCCCTTGGGGGTGAATTTTGTGCCCCTTGGAGGTGAATTTTGTGCCCCTTGGGGGTGCCCCTTAGAGGTCACCTTTGTGCCCCTTGGGGGTGACCTTTGTGCCCCTTAGGGGTGAATTTTGTGCCCCTTGGAGGTGCCCCTTAGAGGTCACCTTTGTGCCCCTTGGGGGTGACCTTTGTGCCCCTTGGGGGTGAATTTTGTGCCCCTTGGAGGTGCCCCTTAGAGGCCACCTTTGTGCCCCTTGGAGGTCACCTCTGTGCCCCTTGGAGGTGAATTTTGTGCCCCTTGGGGGTGGCCTTTGTGCCCCTTGGAGGTGCCCCTTAGAGGCCACCTTTGTGCCCCTTGGGGGAGACCTTTGTGCCCCTTGGAGGTGAATTTTGTGCCAGCAGCGGGGAGAGGAGAGAAAGAGCCTCAGAGGTGACCTCAGCCTCCTGCCATGGACCTGCCCAAAGTGTGGTGCCTCCTGCCAAGGTCCCTTGGGTGCCTCCTGCCAAGGTCCCTTGGGTGCCTCCTGCCAGGGCCCCTTGGGTGCCTCCTGCCAAGGTCCTTTGGATGCCTCCTGCCAAGGTCCCTTGGGTGCCTCCTGCCAAGGTCCTTTGGATGCCTCCTGCCAGGGCCCCTTGGGTGCCTCCTGCCAAGGTCCCTTGGGTGCCTCCTGCCAGGGCCCCTTGGGTGCCTCCTGCCAAGGTCCCTTGGGTGCCTCCTGCCAGGGTCCCTTGGGTGCCTCCTGCCAAGGTCCCTTGGGTGCCTCCTGCCAGGGTCCCTTGGGTGCCTCCTGCCAGGGCCCCTTGGGTGCTTCCTGCCAAGGTCCCTTGGGTGCCTCCTGCCAGGGTCCCTTGGGTGCCTCCTGCCAAGGTCCCTTGGGTGCCTCCTGCCAAGGTCCTTTGGGTGCCTCCTGCCAAGGTCCCTTGGGTGCCTCCTGCCAAGGTCCTTTGGGTGCCTCCTGCCAGGGTCCCTTGGGTGCTGAGCAGTACCTCTTGGAGAGGCTGGAGAGCTTCACTGCTCCTGCCTGGCACTGCTGCTGGGGGGCACACAGCTGGGGGGCACACAGCTGGGGGGCACACTGCTGGGGGGCACACAGCTGGGGGGCACACAGCTGGGGGGCACACTGCTGGGGGGCACACAGCTGGGGGGCACACTGCTGGGGGGCACACAGCTGGGGGGCACACTGGGTCACACGCAGCTGTGGGGCACACTGGGTGACACACTCCTGAGGGGCACACACTTGGTCACACACAGCTCTGGCACACACTGGGTGGCACACTGCTGCTGGGGCACACACTGGGTGGCACACAGCCTCTGGGGGACACATTTGGTCACACACAGCTCTGGCACACACTGGGTGGCACTCATGTGCTGGGGCACACACTGGGTGACACACTCCTGAGGGGCACACTTGGTCACACACAGCTCTGGCACACACTGGGTGGCACAGTGCCTCTGGGGCACACACTGGGTGGCACCCTGCTGTGGCATCCACTGGGTGGCACACTGCTGCTGGGGCACACACTGGGGCACACACAGCTCTGGCACACACTGGGTGGCACACTGCCTCTGGGGCACACACTGGGTGACACACTCCTGAGGGGCACACTTGGTCACACACAGCTCTGGCACACACTGGGTGGCACACTGCCTCTGGGGCACACACTGGGTGGCACACTGCTGAGGGGCACACTTGGTCACACACAGCTCTGGCACACACTGGGTGGCACACATCTGCTGGGGCACACACAGCTCTGGCACACACTGGGTGGCACACTGCTGCTGGGGCACACACTGGGGCACACACAGCTCTGGCACACACTGGGTGGCACACTGCTGCTGGGGCACACACTGGGTGGCACACTGCTGAGGGGCACACTTGGTCACACACAGCTCTGGCACACACTGGGTGGCACACAGCCTCTGGGGCACACATTTGGTCACACACAGCTCTGGGGCACAGTGGGTGGCACACTCCTGAGAGGCACACTTGCTGGCACCCTGCTGCTGTGGCATCCACTTGGGCACCCACCTGCTGGCCCCTTGCTGTGGCACACCGGGGGTGGCGCAGGGCCGCTGGGGGGCGCCAGCGCTGGCAGCCTGGCAGGAGCCGGAGCCGGGGGCACGCCGCCGGGGCACGCCGCTGGGCACAGGTCCGGTGCCGCCCTGCTGCTGGGGGGGGCCGGCGGGCACGCAGCTGGCACAGCGCTGCCGCGGCGCCCCCTCGGTGGCACAGCGCGGCTGGGGCACCCCCTGGGTCACACGCAGCTCCTGTGGCGCCCCCGAGGGGGCACGGCGCGGCTGGGGCACCCCCTGGGTCACACGCAGCTCCTGTGGCACCCCCGAGCGGGCACGGCGCGGCTGGGGCACCCCCTGGGTCACACGCAGCTCCTGTGGCACCCCCTCGGTGGCACAGCGCGGCTGGGGCACCCCCTGGGTCACACGCAGCTCCTGTGGCACCCCCGAGGGGGCACGGCGCGGCTGGGGCACCCCCTGGGTCACACGCAGCTCCTGTGGCACCCCCGAGCGGGCACGGCGCGGCTGGGGCACCCCCTGGGTCACACGCAGCTCCTGTGGCACCCCCGAGCGGGCACGGCGCGGCTGGGGCACCCCCTGGGTCACACGCAGCTCCTGTGGCACCCCCGAGGGGGCACGGCGCCAGCGGGGCACGCAGCTGGCAACGCAGAGGGGCACCGAGGGCGGCTGCAGGAGGCCCTGGGGCACACACTCGGGCAGGGGCTGCCGCCGGGGGTCGCAGGGGGGCACACGCTGCTGGCACAGGCTGGGGGGCATCAGCTGCTGCAGGGGGGCGCAGGGGGGCACTCGCTGCTGGCACAGGCTGGGGGACATCAGCTGCTGCAGGGGGGCGCAGGGGGGCACACGCTGCTGGCACAGGCTGGAGGGCATCAGCTGCTGCAGGGGGGCGCAGGGGGGCACTCGCTGCTGGCACAGGCTGGGGGGCATCAGCTGCTGCAGGGGGGCGCAGGGGGGCACTCGCTGCTGGCACAGGCTGGGGGGCATCAGCTGCTGCAGGGGGGCGCAGGGGGGCACTCGCTGCTGGCACAGGCTGGGGGGCATCAGCTGCTGCAGGGGGGCGCAGGGGGGCGCTCGCTGGGAGATGCAGAGCATGGAGTGCCAGGAGGGCAGTGCTGGGTGTCTGGCAGGGTACAGCAGTGGGCACTTGGTGGGCACAGTGTCCTGGCAGGCCGGGGGGAGGCTCTGGTGGAGGCAGCGCCGCATCGTGGTGAGGCTTTGGCAGGACTGGAAGGGAGAGGAGGAGGAAGAGGAAGAGGGAGAGGAGGAGGGAGAGGAGGAGGAAGAGGAGGAAGGAAGCCTTGAGAGGGGAACCCAACCGAGCTCTCCCTGCTCCTGCTGCTCCTTTGGGTGCCAGGGACAGGTGCCCCTTGTGCCATGCTCTCAAAGCCACCTCAGGACCCTGCAGCGTGGCACAGGTCAGAGTGAGGGAACCCAGCCCCTAAACCTCTGCAGGACGCCCACCCCCCCCGGGATGCCCACCCCCCAGGATGCTCACCCCCCCCGGGATGCCCACCCCCCAGGATGCTCACCCCCCCCCGGGATACCCACCCCCCCCCCTCTCCCCCCACCCCATTTAAGGGCTTTCCCCACAGCCTATTTCCTCTACAGGTGACAAAAGCAGCAGCAGCCCCCAGAGCCCCCAGGGTCCCCAGAGCCCCCCCGAACTCCCTGAGCTCCCAGACCCCCCCCCCCCCCGAGCTAACAGAGCCCCTAGAGACCGCCAGAGCCCCCAGACCCCCCCGAGCTGACAGAGCCCCTACAGACCCCCAGAGCTCCCAGACCCCCCAGAGGCCCCAGAGCCCCCACACCCCCTAGAGCTCCCAGACCCCCCCCAAGCTCCAGAGCCCCCAGAGCTAACAGAGTCCCTAGAGACCCCCAGAGCCCCCAGACCCCCCAGAGCTAACAGAGCCCCTACAGACCCCCAGAGCTCCCAGACCCCCCAGAGGCCCCAGAGCCCCCACACCCCCTAGAGCTCCCAGACCCCCCCCAAGCTCCAGAGCCCCCAGAGCTAACAGAGTCCCTAGAGACCCCCAGAGCTCCCAGACCCCCCAGAGCTAACAGAGCCCCTAGAGCTCCCAGACCCCTAGGGACCCCCAGACCCTCCAGAGCTAACAGAGCCCCTAGAGACCCCCAGAGCTCCCAGACCCCCTAGAGCTCCCAGACCCCCTAGGGACCCCCAGACCCCCCAGAGCTAACAGACCCCCTAGAGCCCCCCAAAGCCCCCAGACCCCCCAGAGCTCCCAGACCCCACAGGGCTCCTAGACACCCCCCCCCGAGCTAACAGAGCCCCCAGAGCTCCCTGACACCCCTCCCCTCCCCCAGCACTCCCAGACCCCCCAGAGCTCACAGAGCTCCCAGACCCCCTAGGGACCCCCAGAGCCCCCAGACCCCCCAGAGCCCCCAGACCCCCCAGGGCTCTTAGACACCCCCCCGAGCTAACAGAGCCCCTAGAGCTCCCTGACACCACCCCCCACCCACCCCCCCCAGCACTCCCAGACCCCTCAGACCCCCCCAGAGCCCCCAGCCCCGCCGGGGCAGAGCCCGAGCCGGAGCCGGACTCACTCAGCTCCCCGGCGAGGACAACTTTGTGCCGCGGCCGCTGAGCCCCGCTGCGAGGAGAACCTTTTATAGAGCTGCTGGAGGAGCCTGGGAGCTGCGAGGCAGCCACCAGCCCTGCCCGGAGCTCTCCTGGCTGCTACCCTTCCCCCCACCGGGCCGGCCAAGGGGGTTGGGCTTCATCCCTGAGGATGAGGAGGAGAGCGGCAGCTCCTCACGGCAGCAGCAATTAACCGCCCGGGAAGCCTCTCCGGCACGGGAAGCCTGCATGGAATTCGCCGAGGCAGCAGCCCTGCCCCGGGGCTTCTGCAGCCGGCTGTGGCCTCCCGGAGCCCCAGCTGCAGCCAGCTCACTCCAGAGGTCTTTGTGCCACCCCCCACCCCCCCCTTACCCCCAGAAGCGAGGCCATGGCACTGCTCAGCCTCCTCCCACCCAGCCCAAGGGGGGATTGAGCTCCACTGACAGCTCCTGGTCCTCCCCGGAGCTCCCTGAGGTTCTTCTCCCTCCCCAGGGGGGATTGAGCTCTGCTGAGAGCTTCTGGTCCTCCCCAAAGCTCCCTGAGGTTCTTCTCCCTCCCCAGGGGGGATTGAGCTCTGCTGACAGCTCCTGGTCCTCCCCAGAGCTCCCTGAGCCAAGCACTGAGGTTCTTCACCCAGCCCAGGGGTGACTGAGGTCCACTGAGAGCTCCTGGTCCACCCCAGAGATCCCTGAGGTTTTTCACCCTCCTCAGGAGGTGACTGAGCTCCACTGACAGCTCCTGGTCCTCCCCAGAGCTCCCTGAGCCAAGCACTGAGGTTCTTCACCCTCCCCAGGGGTGACTGAGCTCCACTGACAGCTCCTGGACCTCCCCAGAGCTCCCTGAGCCAAGCACTGAGGTTCTTCACCCTCCCCAGGGGGGATTGAGCTCTACTGAGAGCTCTTGGTCCTCCCCAGAGCTCCCTGACCAGGAGCTGTCAGTAGAGTTCAGTCACTCCTGGGGATGGTGAAGAACCTCAGGGAGCTCTGGAGAGGACCAAGAGCTCTCAGTAGAGCTCAATCTCCCCTGGGCTGGGTGAAGAACCTCAGTGCTTGGCTCAGGGAGCCCTGGGGAGGACCAGGAGCTTTCAGTAGAGCTCAGTCACCCCTGGGCTGGGTGAAGAACCTCAGTGCTTGGCTCAGGGAGCCCTGGGGAGGACCAGAAGCTGTCAGTAGAGCTCAGTCACCCCTGGGCTGGATGAAGAACCTCAGTGCTTGGCTCAGGGAGCTCTGGGGAGGACCAGGAGCTTTCAGTAGAGCTCAGTCACCCCTGGGCTGGGTGAAGAACCTCAGTGCTTGGCTCAGGGAGCCCTGGGGAGGACCAGAAGCTGTCAGTAGAGCTCAGTCACCCCTGGGCTGGGTGAAGAACCTCAGTGCTTGGCTCAGGGAGCTCTGGAGAGGACCAGGAGCTGTCAGTGGAGCTCAGTCACCCCTGGGCTGGGTGAAGAACCTCAGTGCTTGGCTCAGGGAGCTCTGGAGAGGACCAGGAGCTGTCAGTAGAGCTCAGTCACCTCCTGGGCTGGGTGAAGAACCTCAGTGCTTGGCTCAGGGAGCTCTGGAGAGGACCAGGAGCTCTCAGTAGAGCTCAGTCACCTCCTGGGCTGGGTGAAGAACCTCAGTGCTTGGCTCAGGGAGCTCTGAGCAGCAGCCTCTGGTGGTGTCCTGCTGCCCACACGGTGCCAAGGCAGTCAGCTGCCAGCAGAGCCAAGGGGACAACCCCATGCAGTGACTCTGGGGTGAGCCACAGCCACCTCAGCTGGCACCAGCAGCAGCACCAAGGGGCAGGCAAACTGCCTCTGGGTCTTGTGGTTGGACTTTCTCCATGAGTCAGCTTCTTATCAGAGGCTGTGCTCAGGGGAGAGGGAAGAGGCAGCAGGTTGGGGGGGGGGGGGAAGGGGATTCTCTGAAGCCCCTGCAGGGCTGGCCACAGAATCAAAGCAACCAACCCCCCCCTCCCTCCCCAGCAGCCCAGGCAGGCTCCACTTCAGCTCTGGAGGCTTTCACTGCTGAGTGCTTCACTCTCACAGTGCCTATCACAAATGGGGGCTGGAGCTGCTGCTGCCATCCTCACTCCATGCCCTGCCTGCAGCCCCCTCCTGCACGTCCTGCAGCCCTCCCTTGCTGGTGTTGGCAGCCTAAAGCCTCTCCTGTGCCCCCATCCCAGGCCTGACTCAGGCAGGGAGGTGAGGGTGGGAAGAGGAAGCTAAAGCAGGGCTGTGGCACTGGGAAGGAGGAAGCTGCAAAGCCTCCTGGAGGAGCTGCCAGGAGAGGCCTGAGGCCATCCAGCACCTTCCCTTTAATAAGGGAGGAATGCACAGGATCCTCCTCAGCCTGCAAGGGGTTTGGAGGGTGAGCCAAGGCAGCAGGAATGTGAAGCTCCTGCCTGCTCCAGAGGTAGGCACAGGGGAGCCCAGGGAAACCAAGCAGGAGGTGGAAGGACCAAGGAAGAAGAGAGGGAAGGGAAGGGAAGGGAAGGGAAGGGAAGGGAAGGGAAGGGAAGGGAAGGGAAGGGAAGGGAAGGGAAGGGAAGGGAAGGGAAGGGAAGGGAAGGGAAGGGAAGGGAAGGGAAGGGAAGGGAAGGGAAGGGAAGGGAAGGGAAGGGAAGGGAAGGGAAGGGAAGGGAAGGGAAGGGAAGGGAAGGGAAGGGAAGGGAAGGGAAGGGAAGGGAAGGGAAGGGAAGGGAAGGGAAGGGAAGGGAAGGGAAGGGAAGGGAAGGGAAGGGACCTTCAATATCATCGTGTCCAACCCACCAACCAACCCAACACCACCTAATCAACTAAGCCATGGCACCCAGCACCCCATCAATCTCCTCCTGAGCACCCCCAGTGATGCTGAGTCCACCACCTCCCCAGGCAGCCCATTCCCATGGGCAATCTCTCTCTCTGTAGAACTTCTTCCCCACCTCCAACCCAAACCTCCCCTGGTGCAGCCTGAGACTGTGTCCTCTTGTTCTGGTGCTGGCTGCCTGGGAGAAGAGCCCAACCCCCACCTGACTACAACCTCCCTGCAGGGAGTTGTAGAGAGCAATGAGGTCTCCCCTGAGCCTCCTCTTCTCCAGGCTCAGCAACCCCAGCTCCCTCAGCCTCTCCTCCCAGGGCTGTGCTCCAGACCCCTCCCCAGCTTTGTTGCCCTTCTCTGGACCCCTTCCAGCAGCTCAACCTCTTTCCTGACCTGAGGAGCCCAGAGCTGGACACAGGACTCCAGGTGTGGCCTCAGCAGTGCTGAGCACAGGGCAGGATGAGCTCCCTGCTCCTGCTGGCCACACTCTTCCTGCTGCAGGCCAGGATGCCATTGGCCCTCTTGGCTGCCTGGGCACACTGCTGCCTCATGTTCAGCCTACCATCGACCAGCACCCCCAGGTCCCTTCCTGCCTGGCTGCTCTCAGCCACTCTGCCCCCAGCCTGTGGCACTGCCTGGGGTTGCTGTGGCCAAAGTGCAGCCCCTGGCACTGGGCTGTGTTCAACCTCCTGCCCTTGGCCTCTGCCCCTCTGCCCAGGGCCCTCTGCAGAGCCTCTCTACCCTCCAGCAGCTCAACTCCTGCCCCCAGCTTGCTGTCAGCTGCACATTTACAGCTGCTGGACTCAATGCCCTCATGCAGATCATCAATGGAGATGCTAAAGAGCACAGGGCCCAGCACTGCTCCCTGGGGCACACCACTGGTGCCTGGCTGCCAGCTGCCTGTGGCACCATTCACCACCACTCTCTGGGCTCTCAGAGTGGCTTGGAGGGGTTGGAAGAGACCTCCAAAGGTCCACCCAGCCCAACCCCCGGCGGCCAGCAGGGGCATCCTCCACCGGAGCAGGCTGCTCAGAGCCCGACCTGCAGTAGCTCCAGGGCTCCACCGCCTCCAGGGGCAGCCTGCCCCAGTGCTCCCCCACCCCTCACGGTGCACAACTTGCTCCTTGCTCTCCTTTCAAACCTCTGCTCGGGGGGGGGGGGGGGGGGGGGGGAGCCACCTCCCGCAGCCTCCCCGAGGCGTGGAAGCTTCCTCTGCTCTCTTGCCAGGGCTCAGGACACCTTCCGCAGCCTCGCACCGCGGCGTGGCCGCATCCTGCGCGGGCTGCCAGGGCTCCAACCTCTCCCCTCCGAGCTCCTCGAACCACTAGAGAGCAGCAGCTGCCCGCGGAAGCAGCGCCGGGGCCAGGCGCTGCCGCCTGGGAAACCACCTCCGGAGCCAGGGATCGTGCAGCAGGCTGGGTTGGAAGGGACCTTGGAGGTCATCCGGGTCCCCATTTCCCCCCTGTGGGAACAGGCTGCCCAGGGGGGTGGCGGAGTCCTCATCCCTGAGGGTGTTCCGAGGAACCTGGGTGCTGGGAAGGGGGAAAGTGGTGCTGGAGCTGCTCAGCAGGGTCTAAAGAGCCCCCCCGGGCTGCTAAGGTCTTGCAGAGCGACCTCCCCCCCAGGGAGGTGATGGAGTCCCCATCCCTGAGGGTGTCCTGAGGAATCAGGGTGCTGGGGAGGGTGAAAGTGGTGCTGGGGAGGGTGAGAGTGGTGCTGGGGAGGGTGAAAGTGGTGCTGGGGAGGGTGAAAGTGGTGCTGGAGCTGCTCAGCAGGGTTTAAAGAGCCCCCCTGGGCTGCTAGGATCTTGCAGAGTGACCTCCCTGCCAGGGAGGTGATGGAGTCCCCATCCCTGAGGGTGGTCTGAGGAGTCTGGGTGCTGGGAAGAGAGAAAGTGGTGCTGGGAAGGGAGGAAATGGTGCTGGGAAGGGAGGAAATGGTGCTGGGAAGGGTGAAGGTGGTGCTGGGAAGGGTGAAGGTGGTGCTGGAGCTGCTCAGCAGGGTCTAAAGAGCCTCCCCCGGGCTGCTAAGGTCTTGCAGAGCGACCTCCCTGCCAGGGAGGTGATGGAGTCCACATCCCTGAGGGTGTTCCGAGGAATCAGGGTGCTGGGAAGGGAGAAAATGGTGCTGGGAAGGGTGAAGGTGGTGCTGGGAAGGGTGAAGGTGGTGCTGGAGCTGCTCAGCAGGGTCTAAAGAGCCCCCCCGGGCTGCTAAGGTCTTGCAGAGCGACCTCCCCCGAGCCTGGCAGCCAGCAGAGCAGAGAGCTCCTCGGGGCTGCTGCTGGCAGGGCAGCAGAGGTGCTGAGGCAGCAGAGGTGCTGAGGCAGCCCGAGGCTGAGCGCGGAGCCAGCCGCAGCCCAGGCGGGGGGGAGCTTTGCCCCGGGGCCGGCTGGGGGTTGCCGGCTTGCTGCTGACTGCTCCGTGGGGCAGTGAGGGTCTGCCGCTGGCTGGGCCGAGGAGGGCTTGGCTTTGGTCACCTGCAGCCTGCTGCTGCTTTCCAGTGCCCCAGTCGGTGCCGCCAGAAAGGTGGAGAGCTTTGCTTGTCCTCTTCCCTCCTTTCCTTCCTTCCTCCTTTCCTTCCTCCTTTCCTTCCTCCTTTCCTTCCTCCTTTCCTTCCTCCTTTCCTCTTTTCCTTCCTCCCTTCCTCCCACTCTCCCTTCCTTCCCCCCTCCTTTCCTTCCCCGCTTCCCCCTCCTTTCCTTCCCCCCTTTCCCCCCTCCTTTCCTTCCCCCCTTTCCCCCTCCTTTCCTTCCCCCCTTCCCCCCTCCTTTCCTTCCCCCCTTTCCCCCTCCTTTCCTTCCCCCCTTCCCCCCTCCTTTCCTTCCCCCCTTCCCCCCTCCTTTCCTTCCCCCCTTCCTCCCTCCTTTCCTTCCCCCCTTCCCCCCTCCTTTCCTTCCCCCCTTCCCCCCTCCTTTCCTTCCCCCCTTCCTCCCTCCTTTCCTTCCCCCCTTCCTCCCTCCTTTCCTTCCCCCCTTCCCCCCTCCTTTCCTTCCCCCCTTCCCCTTTCCTTTCCTTCCCCCCTCCTTTCCTCCCTCCCTCCTTTCCTCCCTCCCTCCTTTCCTCCTTTCCTCCCTCCCTCCCTCCCTCCTTTCCTCCCTCCCTCCCTCCCTGCCAGCCACACACTCTGCTGCCCTGCAGCCACCCTGGGTGCAGCTCCAGCTCCTGCTGGGCTCCTGCAGGCTTCCAGCCACGATGGCTTCTAAGCTGCTCCAGCCCCAACCACTCTCTGACTCCACCAAGGCTGGGGCTGAGCCATGGCCCTCAGCACCACAGCTCCGTGGGGGGTGGTGGAGTCCCCATCCCTGGAGGTGCTCAAGACCCATGTGGCCACAGCACTTGGGGCCAGGGTTTGGTGAGCATGAGGAAGGGGAGGGGGAGAGAGAGGGGGAGGGGGAAGCCCTTTTTGGTCAAAGAACAAACCAAGGGAGGCAAAGAAAAAGAGGAGCATCAAGAGCAGGACTTTGCTGTGAGGCACAGGAGAGACCAAGCAGAGCTCCACCTCCATCCAGAGAGGTGCTGGAGGGGAGCAGAGGCTGAGGGCCCAGGCTGGGGGTGGTTTTAGTGCCTGACTCAGGGGCAAGGGAAAGCAGAAGATAAATCTCTGTGCCTTGAGCATGAAGAGCAAGAATTGCCCCTCCCAAGCTACCTTGGTGCTGCAAAGTCACCTCCTCAGTGTTCCCTTCCCTTACTCACACCTGGGCAGGTGGAAGCTCTGCCAGCACTCACCCATGGCAATGCTGATTTGCAGCCCAAACAGCTCTGAGGAGAGGCAAGGGAGGGTCAGGCACAGCACTTGTGCAAGGCTGAGAGGTTCCTCAGAGCCTCCTCAGTGTCCCTTCCCTTACTCACACCTGGGCAGGTGGAACCTGTGCCTGCACTCACCCATGGCAGGGTTGGTTTGCAGCTCAAACCCCTCTGAGGAGCACCAAGGGAGGGTCAGGCACAGCACTTGTGCAAGGCTGAGAGGTTCCTCAGTGCCTCCTCAGTGTCCCTTCCCTTACTCACACCTTGGCAGGTGGAACCTGTGCCTGCACTCACCCATGGCAGGGTTGGTTTGCAGCCCAAACAGCTCTCAGGAGCACCAAGGGAGGGTCAGGCACAGCAACCATGCAAGGCTGAGAGGTTCCTCAGAGCCTCCTCAGAGCCTCCTCAGTGTCCCTTCCCTTACTCACACCTTGGCAGGTGGAACCTTTGCAAGCACTCTCCCATGGCAGGGTTGGTTTGCAGCCCAAACAGCTCTCAGGAGCACCAAGGGAGGGTCAAACACAGCAACCAGGCAAGGCTGAGAGGTTCCTCAGAGCCTCCTCAGAGCCTCCTCAGTGTCCCTTCCCTTACTCACACCTTGGCAGGTGGAACCTTTGCAAGCACTCTCCCATGGCAGGGTTGGTTTGCAGCCCAAACAGCTCTCAGGAGCACCAAGGGAGGGTCAAACACAGCAACCATGCAAGGCTGAGAGGTTCCTCAGAGCCTCCTCAGAGCCTCCTCAGTGTCCCTTCCCTTACTCACACCTTGGCAGGTGGAACCTTTGCAAGCACTCATCCATGGCAGGGTTGGTTTGCAGCCCAAACAGCTCTCAGGAGCACCAAGGGAGGGTCAAACACAGCAACCAGGCAAGGCCGAGAGCCTCCTCAAAGCCTTCTCAGTGTCCCTTCCCTTACTCACACCTTGGCAGGTGGAACCTGTGCCTGCACTCACCCATGGCAGGGTTGGTTTGCAGCCCAAACAGCTCTCAGGAGCACCAAGGGAGGGTCAGGCACAGAAGCCAGGCAAGGCTGAGAGGCTCCTCAGAGCCTCCTCAGTGTCCCTTCCCTTACTCACACCTTGGCAGGTGGAACCTGTGCCTGCACTCACCCATGGCAGGGTTGGTTTGCAGCCCAAACAGCTCTCAGGAGCACCAAGGGAGGGTCAGGCACAGAAGCCAGGCAAGGCTCTGAGGCTCCTCAGGACCTTCTCTGCTGCTCTGAGAGGTTTTTGCCTCAGCCTTTCTTTCTCCCCAGGGGCTTTGGGCTGCCAAGTCAGGAAATGTTCTTCCACCAGCTCAGGGCAAGCTAAGGCTTGGAGATTTTCCTCTTCCCAGCTCACGAAGCAGGTTCAGGATGACAGGAAGGAGGCAGCTGGGGATAATCCCCCAAGTCCTCTGGGCCTCATTCCCTGCCTGGAATCACCTTGTGCAACAACCTGCTGCCAGCAGGGTCACAGGCATGGCACAGGCATCACCAGGGTGAGCTCCTTGCAGCTGGGGCAGCAGACAGCTGCAGGCACAGCTGGAGAAGCAGCAGCTCCCTGCCCAGAGCCTGCAGCTCCTGAAAGGGAAGCTCCATTAATTCCATTTGCAAACAGAGGAGCCCTGGAAAGTCCCAGCAGCTCTAACCCTGCTTCAGAGAGGCACAGGACCAAACTTACCCAGGCCAGCAGCAGAGCAATGAATGGATGCAGAGAGCTCAGCAGGCTTGGGGCTGAGAGGGGTCCTGACCCCCACTGACAGCTCCACAGCTTGGGGCTCACTCAGAGGGGTCCTGACCCCCACTCACAGCTCCACAGCTTGGGGCTCAGAGGGGTCCTGACCCCCACTGACAGCTCCACAGCTTGGGGTTCACTCAGAGGGGTCCTGACCCCCACTCACAGCTCCACAGCTTGGGGCTCACTCAGAGGGGTCCTGACCCTCACTTACAGCTCCACATCTTGGGGCTCAGAGGGGTCCTGACCCCCACTTACAGCTCCACAGCTTGGGGCTCAGAGGGGTCCTGACCCCCACTTACAGCTCCACAGCTTGGGGCTCACTCAGAGGGGTCCTGACCCCCACTCACAGCTCCACAGCTTGGGGCTCACTCAGAGGGGTCCTGACCCCCACTTACAGCTCCACAGCTTGGGGCTCACTCAGAGGGGTCCTGACCCCCACTCACAGCTCCACAGCTTGGGGCTCACTCAGAGGGGTCCTGACCCCCACTTACAGCTCCACAGCTTGGGGCTCAGAGGGGTCCTGACCCCCACTTACAGCTCCACAGCTTGGGGCTCACTCAGAGGGGTCCTGACCCCCACTGACAGCTCCACAGCTTGGGGCTCACTCAGAGGGGTCCTGACCCCCACTTACAGCTCCACAGCTTGGGGCTCAGAGGGGTCCTGACCCCCACTGACAGCTTCACAGCTTGGGGCTCAGAGGGGTCCTGACCTCCACATCTTGGGGCTCACTCAGAGGGGTCCTGACCCCCACTCACAGCTCCACAGCTTGGGGCTCAGAGGGGTCCTGACCTCCACATCTTGGGGCTCACTCAGAGGGCTCCTGACCTCCCCCTCACAGGAGCTTGGCACTGCTGGGTGGGCAGTGCCCCTTCCCCTCCTGCCCTGCCCACCCTCGGGGGCCAGCAGCTCCTTCAGCTCCTGCCTGGGGCGGCTGGGAGGAGCTGGGGGGGGGGAGGGGGAAGGGCAGAGGGAAGATGCTTTAGGGCTTGGCTGTCCCCGGGCAGGCAAAGCGATCCCGGGAGAGGCTGTGCCGGCTAATGATGGCCTTTGTCTCGGGAGATGAGGTGGCTCAGGATGTCCTCCCTGGGCTGCTGACAGCCACGGCAAGACAGAGGCAGGCGGGGCGGGAGCGGAACAGGGCTTAATGAAGCCGTCAGGGCGAGGAGGGGCAGCCCAGCAGCCTCTGAATCACTGCGAGCTGTCCGAGCCCAGGGCTGCAGAGGGCTCCTCAGCTCCTCAGCTCCGGGCACAGAGCTTCCAGAGGGGCTGGAGGGAGGGAAAAAAACCATCCAAGGGCAGCCCCGAGGCTGCTGGAGCCCTGCGGCAGCTTGCCCAGGGAGGGGGTTGGGGGGGCTCCCATCCCAGGGGGAGGCTGGAAGGGGGGCAGGGAAGGGCCAGGACGAGGAGCAGCAGAGGGCTGGAGCTGCTCTGCTCGGAGGACAGCCTGAGGGGGTTGGGGTTGTGCAGGGTGGGGAGGAGAAGGCTCCAGGGAGAGCTTCTGGTGGCCTCGCAGGGGCTGCAGGGGGCTGCAGGAAAGCTGGGGAGGGACTCCGGAGGGGGTCAGGGAGGGACAGGAATGGGAGGGGGGAAGAAAGCAAAGGGGGAATGGATCCTAGAGGGGAATGGATCCTAGAGGGGAATGGGTCCTAGAGGGGAATGGATCCAAGAGGGGAATGGATCCAAGAGGGGAATAGCTCAAAGGGGGAATGGATCCAAGGGGGGAATGGATCCAGGGGGGAATGGGTCCAAGAGGGGAATGGGTCCAAGAGGGGAATGGATCCAAGAGGGGAATGGGTCCTAGAGGGGAATAGCTCAAAGGGAGAATGGATCCCAGAGGGGAATGGATCCCAGAGGGGAATGGATCCTAGAGGGAATAGCTCAAAGGGAGAATGGATCCTAGAGGGGAATGGATCCTAGAGGGGAATGGATCCCAGAGGGGAATGGATCCAAGAGGGAATGGATCCTAGAGGGGAATGGATCCCAGAGGGGAATGGATCCAAGAGGGAATGGATCCTAGAGGGGAATGGATCCAAGAGGGGAATGGCTCAAAGGGGGAATGGATCCAAGAGGGGAATGGATCCAAGCTAGAGGAGGGAAGATTGAGATTGGAGGTGAGGAAGAAGTTGTTGCCCATGAGGGTGGTGAGAGCCTGGCACAGGCTGCCCAGGGAGGAGGTGGAAGCCTCAGCCCTGGAGGTGCTCAAGGCCAGGCTGGAGGTGGCTGTGAGCAGCCTGCCCTGGGCTGAGCTGTCCCTGCCCATGGCAGGGGCTTGGAGCTGGCTGAGCCTTGGGGTCCCTTCCAGCCCTGACAGCTCTCTGTGTCTGTGGCAGGGCTCTGGGATGTCCCTGCTGGCTGCAGGGGGCTTGGACTGGGTGAGCTGTGGAGGTCCCTTCCAGCCCAGGGCTGTGAGCACCACAGCCAACATTTCACACCTGCAGGGCTCTGCCCTTCTCCTTCCCTTCAGCCTGAGGCAGTGCAGCTTGAAGCCTCCCCCAGAGGCCTTGAGCCTCTCTCTCTCCTCAGTGACAGACCAGATGGAGCTGACAAGCTCCAGACCTCTGCTGGGAGCTGCTGCCCCCTCCAAGGGCACCTTGGACCTCCCTGGGGGCTTTGGGTGAAGCTCTGCAAGGCCCCTGAGGGGCTGCTGGCAGCACAGCACCTCCCCCAGCTGTGTGGGAGCTGTCTAGGAAGGATGGCTCCAGCCCAGGCAGCCTCTCACCTGTGGGCTTCCACTCCCTGGCATTAGTGCTGCAGGTTGGGTAGCCACTGGCAGCTCAGCTGGGCTGCAGCAGAGGCTGAGCTGGGCTGCAGCAGAGGCTGAGCTGGGCTGCAGCAGAAGGCTGAGCTGGGCTGCAGCAGAAGGCTGAGCTGGGCTCCAGCAGAGGCTGAGCTGGGCTGCAGCAGAAGGCTGAGCTGGGCTGCAGCAGAAGGCTGAGCTGGGCTGCAGCAGAAGGCTGAGCTGGGCTGCAGCAGAGGCTGAGCTGGGCTGCAGCAGAAAGCTGAGCTGGGCTGCAGCAGGAGCTGCTTGGTTCCACCAGGAGCTGCTGAGTCTCACCAGGAGCTCCTTAACTGCACTAGGAGGCCCTTGGCTCCAGCAGAGGCTGAGCTGGGCTGCACCAGGGGCTGCTGGGCTGTAGCAGGAGCCCCTTGGTTCCAGCAGGAGCTGCTGGGCTGCAGCAGGAGCCCCTTGGTTCCAGCAGGAGCTGCTGGGCTGCAGCAGGAGCCCCTTGGTCCCAGCAGGAGCTGCTGGGCTGCACCAGGGGCTGCTGGGCTGCAGCAGGAGCCCCTTGGTTCCAGCAGGAGCTGCTGGGCTGCACCAGGGGCTGCTGGGCTGCAGCAGGAGCCCCTTGGTTCCAGCAGGAGCTGCTGGGCTGCAGCAGGAGCCCCTTGGTTCCAGCAGGAGCTGCTGGGCTGCAGCAGGAGCTGCTGGGCTGCAGCAGGAGCCCCTTGGTTCCAGCAGGAGCTGCTGGGCTGCAGCAGGAGCTGCTGGGCTGCAGCAGGAGCCCCTTGGTTCCAGCAGGAGCTGCTGGGCTGCAGCAGGAGCCCCTTGGTTCCAGCAGGAGCTGCTGGGCTGCAGCAGGAGCTGCTGGGCTGCAGCAGGAGCCCCTTGGTTCCAGCAGGAGCTGCTGGGCTGCACCAGGAGCCCCTTGGTTCCAGCAGGAGCTGCTGGGCTGCACCAGGAGCCCCTTGGTTCCAGCAGGAGCTGCTGGGCTGCAGCAGGAGCCCCTTGGTTCCAGCAGGAGCTGCTGGGCTCCACGTCCAGCATGCAGCCACCTCAGCCAGGCCACGTCCCTCCTGCAGCTGGCCCCAGCAGGTCTCTGCAGGGCAGGCTGGCTGCAGCAGGCCCTTTGTGCAACTCCCAGGGCAGGGGAGAAGCAATCCCAGCTCTCCTGTGGGGAAAAACATTCCCTCCCTTTCCAGGGGCTGGCTCCACAGCCTCTGCCATGATAATTAGCAGCAGTTTTCTGCTGAGCTTGCTGGCATGGAGGTGAAGTGACCTCCCCAAGCCCTCTCCAGACCTGCAGCCAAAGCAGTGTTTAAGGTCAGGATGGGCTCCACCTTCTCCTCATCCCCAGACAGGGCTCAGGTCCTCTTCCCTTGCAGCTATGGAAAGTGATTGTCTTGGCTCCCTGGGATGTTGCAAGGCTCTCAGGCTGCAAACTGGGCAGCCCAAACGCCCCAGAAGCCTCCCAGGTGGCTCCAGCCAGAGCTGGGTGTCCCAACAGGGCAGGCTGCACAGCCTGCAGCAGCCTCTGCTACGTGCAGGCTGCCTCCAAGCTGCTCTCCTCCATGGCCACCACCGAGGTTGTGACCTGGAGATTGCAGCTCCACTCCTGCAGGCTGGGGCAGTGCTGCAGCAGGAGGGCTGAGGGGGAGGAATCCACCTCCTCCTCCTCCTCCTCCTCCCCCCCTAAAGCTGCTGCTCTCTCCTCTCCAAGGTCCAGCTCCAACCCCCACTGCCTGCTCCCTCTGCTCTCTGCAGGGCTTGGTTGTGCTGAGGGTGGGAGGAAGAGCCTGGCCCAGGCTGCCCAGGGAGGGGGGAGCTGCCCCAAGGCTGGCACCAGCCCAGCTCAGCTCAGTTGGGGCTGGTGAGCAGCCTGCTCATGGAGGAGATAACCCCCCCCAGAGGTGCCTGGAACCCCCCCAGAGGTACCTGGAACCCCCCAGAGGTACCTGGAACCCCCCCAGAGGTGCCTGGAACCCCCCCAGAGGTGCCTGGAACCCCAACCCTTCTGTGATGCTGGGGATGTGCTGCTCAGCCTGAGCTGCCTGAAGCTGTCCCTGTTCTGCTGCAGGCCCTCTGTGACCTTCCCCCTACCCCCCTGGCAGGGCTGTGCTCCAGGAGCAGAGCTCAGCAGCAGCAGGAGGCTGCCTAGAAAGCAGCCAGGCAGGTTCTGCCCTGCTGGAAAGCATCCTGGGTCCTGCCCTCAGCAGAGCCAGCAGCTGAGGCCTGAGCCAAGGTCGGGGCTGGGACTTTCCCCTGGGCTGCAGCTGCAGCTCTGCAGCTTCCAGAGCCAGGGAGGAAGCTGCAGGAGTGAGGGCAGGGCTGCAGGAGAGGCAGCTGGGGACCCAAAAGGCCTTCAGTTGCCCAATGAGCATCAGCTGAGGGAGTTACACCACAGCTGGAGGCAGCTTCCCACCCTGGGATCCCAGCTGGAGCCTGGGTCCAGCCCAGCCTGCTGCAGTGATTGCATCTGGGGAGCCTGCACTGATTGGAGCTGTGGGCAGGTGGGGGAGACAGGACCCAGATAGGCCCCAGACAAGCCAGGGGTGATGAAACCGCCCTCAGTGTGGGCTGGAGGTGGCCCTGCTGCTGCCAAGAACCCCAGCAGCAGCCTGGGGAGCTGCTGGGCTGCCCCCCTGCCACCTCCCTCAGCCAGCCAGGGAGCTGCTGAGCTGCTCTGCTGGGACCTCACCTCCAGTTCTGCTGCCCCCACTCCAGCTGAGAGGTGTCCCTGCCCCTGGCAGGGAGCTGGGAGCTGAGGAACCTCTGAGGTCCCTTCCAGCCCTGAGCCAGAGCAGGATTCTGAGCCTCAGAAAGGTTGGACCTGGAAGGGACCTCCAGGACCACCCCCAGGAAGGTGGCAGCTGGGTGCTGGTTGGGCTTGAGAGGTGTCCCTGGTCCTGGCAGGGAGCTTGGAGCTGGAAGGGACCTCCAGGACCAGCCCCAGGAAGGTGGCAGCTGGGTGCTGGTTGGGCTTGAGAGGTGTCCCTGGTCCTGGCAGGGAGCTTGGAGCTGGAAGGGACCTCCAGGACCAGCCCCAGGAAGGTGGCAGCTGGGTGCTGGTTGGGCTTGAGAGGTGTCCCTGGTCCTGGCAGGGAGCTTGGAGCTGGAAGGGACCCAGGAGGGTGGCAGCTGGGTGCTGGTTGGACCTGAGGAGCTGAAAAGGTCTTTCCCATCCTGATTCTCTGACTCCATCCAGTCCCAACCCCCCCCTGCCATGGGCAGGGACCCCTCCCACCAGCCCACACTGCTCAAGGCCTCATCCAGCCTGGCCTTGCACAGCTCCAGGGAGGGGGCAGCCACAGCCTCCCTGGGCAGCCTGTTGCAGAGGGCCAAGGTGAGGTGAGGGGTCCTGGGGTGGTGCCAGGCAGCATGATTCACCCTCAGCCCATCCCTGAGTCACTTTGTGTCAGGTAATGGCCCTGCTGCCTAGGATGTGTCTGTGGTGCAAGAGCTGGAGCTTCATTTGGGCTTATCTCACCTGCTCCTCATCCACAGATCCCCCACCCCCACCCCCACCACTCCCTGAAGCAGTGTGGGCTGGTGGGAGGGGTCCCTGCCCATGGCAGGAGGGGTTGGGACTGGATGGAGTCAGAGAATCAGGATGGGAAAGACCTTTTCAGCTCCTCAGGTCCAACCAGCACCCAGCTGCCACCTTCCTGGGGCTGGTCCTGGAGGTCCCTTCCAGCTCCAACCTCCTTGCCAGGACCAGGGACACCTCTCAAGCCCAACCAGCACCCAGCTGCCACCTTCCTGGGGCTGGTCCTGGAGGTCCCTTCCAGCTCCAACCTTTCTGAGGCTCAGAATCCTGCTCTGGCTCAGGGCTGGAAGGGACCTCAGAGGTTCCTCAGCTCCCAGCTCCCTGCCAGGGGCAGGGACACCTCTCAGCTGGAGTGGGGGCAGCAGAACTGGAGGTGAGGTCCCAGCAGAGCAGCTCAGCAGCTCCCTGGCTGGCTGAGGGAGGTGGCAGGGGGGCAGCCCAGCAGCTCCCCAGGCTGCTGCTGGGGTTCTTGGCAGCAGCAGGGCCACCTCCAGCCCACACTGGGGGCAGTTTCATCACCCCTGGCTTGTCTGGGGCCTGTCCCTTCCAACCCAACCCACTCTGTGCATCCCCAAGGGGGGGGGGGAGGGGTGGGGAGGGGGAGGGGAGGGTCTGCATGGGAGAGCCTCACTTCTGTGGGCACAGGAAGCTCTGTGTGCAGCCTGGCTTTGGCCAGCCAGGGGCTGAAGGCACTCTCTGCACCTCCTTCACCTTGCCTACGTGTAGGACAAGCCTGGGGAGGAAGCAGAGGGCAGCAGTTGTGAAAGAGCTGGGAGCTGTGAGCTCATCCCCAGCAGGACTCAGCCCCAGGAGGCAGGGCCCTGGCACCATATAAAGGTTCTCCAATCTCCAGGCTCCATCACCCACTCCACTTGGAGCCTCTCCCTGCTGGCTGCCCAGGGGTAAGTCAGGGAGCACCAAGCCCTTGGAGGGGCTTTGCTTTGGCCTTGGGCTCAGTTTGCTGCCTGGCTCCTGGCAGGCAGAGTTCCTGGGGGCAGGGGGGGGGAGGTTTGGGGCTGGTGCCTCTGGAGGTGCCAAAAGAGGTCCTGCCAAGGAGAGGAGCTGAGGGCTTTGGGGGGGGTGGCAGAAAGCAGCCTGGGGATGGCTCTGGCAGGCTCTGTGTGGACCTGGGGGGAGTGAAGAGCTAAATTAGAGCCCTTCTGGGGCAGAGGTTAGAGAAGTGAGGTTGGGGTAAGCAGACCTGAGCCTGAAGGGCCTCCCAGAGCTCCTGCCCAGGCTCATTTGGGCCATGCACAACAAGAGGAGCTTCGAATCTTGGGTTGCCCCTGAGGGATCCTTGGGGCAGAAGGTGGATTGGGGAGGGGGAGAGGCTGCAGGGAGCAGGGTGGACAAATCCCTGCTGCCCATGGCCAGGGCAATGCCTCCCTTGGGCTGGAGATGCTCTCAGCTCCTCCTGAAGGCAAAGAACCAGAGGCAAGAGGGGGGTGGGGGGTTAGGGAGGGTGGTCTGGAGGTGCTGGGAGGATGCAGAGGGGAGGAAGGAGATGCTTTGAGGATGAGCTGAGAGGAGCAGGCAGCAGCAGCAGCAGCGAGGCAGCGTGGACCTGAGCACCCTCAAAGGATCCTCTGCCTTGAGGGGGCTTCAAAATGCCCCTCCCAGCCCCCAGGAAGGCTGGGGAGGGACTGCTGAGAAGGTGACAGCAGGAGGAGAAGTGGTTTGAAAGGGGAGCAGGGCTCAGCACTGCAGCAGGGCTCAGCACTGCAGCAGGGCACAGCAGGGCTCAGCACTGCAGCAGGGCACAGCACTGCAGCAGGGTGCAGCAGGGCTCAGCACTGCAGCAGGGTACAGCACTGCAGCAGGGTGCAGCAGGGCTCAGCACTGCAGCAGGGTGCAGCAGGGCTCAGCACTGCAGCAGGGCACAGCACTGCAGCAGGGTGCAGCAGGGCTCAGCACTGCAGCAGGGCTCAGCACTGCAGCAGGGCGCAGCACTGCAGCAGGGTGCAGCAGGGCTCAGCACTGCAGCAGGGCTCAGCACTGCAGCAGGGCACAGCACTGCAGCAGGGTGCAGCAGGGCTCAACAGTGCAGCAGGGCACAGCAGGGCTCAGCACTGCAGCAGGGCACAGCAGGGCTCAGCACTGCAGCAGGGCTCAGCACTGCAGCAGGGCTCAGCACTGCAGCAGGGCTCAGCACTGCAGCAGGGCACAGCACTGCAGCAGGGCACAGCAGGGCTCAGCACTGCAGCAGGGCTCAGCACTGCAGCAGGGCTCAGCACTGCAGCAGGGCACAGCACTGCAGCAGGGTGCAGCAGGGCTCAACAGTGCAGCAGGGCACAGCAGGGCTCAGCACTGCAGCAGGGCACAGCACTGCAGCAGGGCTCAGCACTGCAGCAGGGCACAGCAGGGCTCAGCACTGCAGCAGGGCTCAGCACTGCAGCAGGGCTCAGCAGGGCTCAGCACTGCAGCAGGGCTCAGCACTGCAGCAGGGCTCAGCACTGCAGCAGGGCTCAGCACTGCAGCAGGGCTCAGCACTGCAGCAGGGCTCAGCACTGCAGCAGGGCACAGCAGGGCTCAGCACTGCAGCAGGGCTCAGCACTGCAGCAGGGCTCAGCACTGCAGCAGGGCTCAGCACTGCAGCAGGGCACAGCAGGGCTCAGCACTGCAGCAGGGCTCAGCACTGCAGCAGGGCTCAGCAGGGCTCAGCACTGCAGCAGGGCTCAGCACTGCAGCAGGGCACAGCAGGGCTCAGCACTGCAGCAGGGCACAGCACTGCAGCAGGGCACAGCAGGGCTCAGCAGGGCACAGCACTGCAGCAGGGCTCAGCACTGCAGCAGGGCTCAGCAGGGCACAGCACTGCAGCAGGGCACAGCACTGCAGCAGGGCTCAGCACTGCAGCAGGGCTCAGCACTGCAGCAGGGCTCAGCACCTGAGGTTCCTCCTGCCCAGGAAAATGACTTCAAAAGAGGCAGAGTCAGGGACTGGGCTGGGTTGGAAGGGACCTTCAAGACCACCCAGCTCCAGCCCCCTGCCCATGCCCAGGGACACCTCCCAGCAGCCCAGGTGGCTCAAGGCCTCATCCAGCCTGGCCCTGAGCACCTGCAGGGAGGGGGCAGCCACAGCCTCCCCCTGAGCAACCTGTGCCAGGCTCTCCCCAGCCTCACTCCCAAGAATTGCTTCCTCCTCTCCAGCCTCAATCTCTCCTCTTGCAGCTCAGATCCTTTGCCTCTCCTCTCCTCCCACTACAACTCCCAAGCTCAGAGTTCTGTTTTCCTCCTTCTCTCTCTCTCTCTTTCCCCTCCCTGCCCCAAAACAGCCTCAGATGTTTGTCTGCAGCGTTCCTGCTCCTGTTCTGCCTTCCCCCAACCGTTACCTGCCAGCTCCTCTCATCCTTCCCCCGCTGGACAGCAACCGAGAGGCGCTTGGCAGGTTGGGAAGCGGCGAAGCAGCAGGGGGGGAGAGCTCTGAAGTGTAAATCAGCTCCGAGTTCAAAGGAGTGGCTCTGCCTCGGCGAGACCTGACAGGGCTGTCCCACGCAGCAGAGCAGGGAGGAGATGAAGGCAGAGAGGCAGAGCAGGAGATGAAGGCAGAGAGGCAGAGCAGGAGATGAAGGCAGAGAGGCAGAGCAGGAGATGAAGGCAGAGAGGCAGAGCAGGAGATGAAGGCAGAGAGGCAGAGCAGGAGCTGGAAGGCAGAGAGGCAGAGCAGGAGCTGGAAGGCAGAGGCAGAGCAGGAGCTGGAAGGCAGAGGCAGAGCAGGAGCTGGAAGGCAGAGGCAGAGCAGGAGATGAAGGCAGAGAGGCAGAGCAGGAGATGAAGGCAGAGAGGCAGAGCCGGAGCTGGAAGGCAGAGAGGCAGAGCAGGAGATGAAGGCAGAGAGGCAGAGCAGGAAGGAGATAGAGGCAGAGCAGGAAGGAGATGAAGGCAGAGAGGCAGAGCAGGAGATGAAGGCAGAGAGGCAGAGCAGGAGATGAAGGCAGAGAGGCAGAGCAGGAAGGAGATAGAGGCAGAGCAGGAAGGAGATGAAGGCAGAGAGGCAGAGCAGGAAGGAGATAGAGGCAGAGCAGGAGATGAAGGCAGAGAGGCAGAGCAGGATGGAGATAGAGGCAGAGAGGCAGAGCAGGAGCTGGAAGGCAGAGAGGCAGAGCAGGAAGGAGATGAAGGCAGAGCAGGAAGGAGATAGAGGCAGAGAGGCAGAGCAGGAGCTGGAAGGCAGATTGGCAGAGCAGGAGCTGGAAGGCAGAGAGGCAGAGCAGGAGCTGGAAGGCAGAGAGGCAGAGCCAGGAGCCAGGAGGAGAAAGGAAGAGCAAAACCCTCCCTGAGCCAACCTGCCCTGGGCAGCCCGGGGGGGGGCAAGCTGGGAGCAGTTTGCTCCCGGGCCGGGGTGGTTGTGACTCTGTCACCCTGCTGCCGCTGCAGTGACTCTCTGGCATCTCTTCCAGGTCCTTCTGCTGCCCTGCCAAGATGTCCCTGAACCAGATGCAGCTCAAGCAGGAGCTCTCCCTGCCCCCGGGGCTGGGCAAAACCCTCCCTGGGCAGAGCCAGGAGCCGGCGCCCTGCCCGCAGCAGCAGGATGAAGCTCCCCTCTCAACACCTTGCCCAGAACCAGTGCCAGTGCTAGTGGTGTGCCCAGAGAAAGCAGAGCCAGAGCCAGCAGCAGCCCTGGAAGCAGGCAATGGAGAAGTGCCTGTGGTCCTCGTGCCCCAGTGCCCACCCCAGGAGCAGCAGCAGCAGCAGCAGCAGTGCAAGCTTCCACCAAACCTCTCACCTGTTGCATGCCCTGAAGAGAAGAAGCCAGAGTGCAAAGAGCTGCCTGTGCCAGCCCCTGCCACCTGCTCTGAGCCAACCCCATGCCCTCAGGAGGAGCAGCAGTGCAAGGAGATCCCTGTGCCAGCCGCTGCTCCCTGCCCCCAGGAGAAGCAGCAGTGCAAGGAGGTCCCAGCGGCAACCCCTGCCCAGTGCCCTGAGCCTGCACCATGCCCTCAGGAGAAGCAGGAATGCAAGGAGCCCCCCGTGCCCACCCCACAGGAGAAGCAAGAGGGCAAGGAGAGCCCTGTGCCAGTCCCTGTTCAGTGCCCTGAGCCTGCTCCATGTGCCCAAGAGAAGCAGCAGTGCCAGGAGGTGCCAGTGCCAGCCCCTGAGCCTGCTCCATGCCCTCAGCAGAAGCAGGAGTGCAAGGAGGTGCCAGTGCCAGCCCCTGAGCCTGCTCCATGCCCTCAGCAGGAGTGCCAGGAGGTGCCAGTGCCAGCCCCTGAGCCTGCTCCATGCCCTCAGCAGAAGCAGGAGTGCAAGGAGGTGCCAGTGCCAGCCCCTGAGCCTGCTCCATGCCCTCAGCAGAAGCAGGAGTGCCAGGAGGTGCCAGAGCCAGTCCCTGTTCAGTGCCCTGAGCCTGCTCCATGTGCCCAAGAGAAGCAGGAGTGCCAGGAGGTGCCAGTGCCAGAGAGGTGCCCCCCCGTGGAGCAGCAGCAGGTGAAGCAGCTCAGCCAGTGGCCACCCGTGCAGAAGTAGCTGGCAGCTGGGAAGGGAAGCCCTGAAGAGAGGTTTGCAGCCCCAGAGCTCCTTGCAAGCAGAGGTCACCTTCCTGCCTCCCCCTTTCCTTCCCACCCCCCTGCAGAGTCTCTGCCAGCACCACAGCCCCCAGCTGCCCACCCAGCTTAGTGCCAGCCTCGCCCCCAGCCCCTCACCAGCTGACCCCTGGGCACCTTCCCCAGCTTCCAGCAGGGGTCTGGGCACCTCCTGCCCTCTCCCAGCCATCCCTTTTGGGGGGCTTTGAGAGGCCCCCAGGCGAAGGGGAGAGCCCCCAGAGCAGGGTGGCAGGCAGGGGGCTGAGCAGCCCAGCCCAGCCCAGGGGCAGCCAGGGCCCAAGAGCTCCATGGAGCCTCCTGGTGCTCACAGCCTCCTCCCTACCTCCTTCTCCTCCAGTGCCAGCTCCAAGCTCACAATTTAGGCCTGGAATTATGGGGGTGGAGGTTTGTGACTCATCCCAGAAAGGAGTTGGGTTGGAAGGGACCTTGGAGATCAGCCAGTCCCAACTCCCACCCCCACCCCCCCACCAGCCCAGGCTGCTCCAAGCCTCATCCAGCCTGGTCCTGAGCACCTCCAGGGCTGGGGGGAATCCACAGCCTCCCTGGGCAGCCTCTCCCCAGCCCTCACTGTGAGGATCTTCCTCCCTTCCTTCCTCCCTTCCTTCCTCCCTTCCTTCCTCCCTTCCTTCCTTCCTCCCTTCCTCCCTCCCTTCCTCCCTTCCTCCCTCCCTTCCTCCCTTCCTCCCTTCCTCCCTCCCTCCCTCCCTTCCTTCCTCCCTTCCTCCCTTCCTCTCCAACCTGACTCTCCCCTGCTCTGGATTCAAAGCACTGCTCCTGGTCCTGTCCCCTCCCCAGGGTCCTCCCAGCCAGCCCTGGAGAAGCTGCAGCTGAGGGCTTCTGGCAGGACTCAGGAGCCCTCAGTGCTGAAGGTGTCCTGGGCTGGAGGCAATAAAAAGGTTTTCCAACAGCTCTTCATTGTCTGCTTGGCTCCTGGGGGGGTGGGGGGGTGCCAGGGAATTGCTTGGGCTGGGAAGAGACCTTGCAGGGGGCTGGGGTCCAAGCCTTCAGCCAAGGCAGCTCAGAGCAAGGCTGCTGGCCACATTCCACCTCTGGGGCTGCAGCAGCTCCAGCTCCTGAGCTGTGGGGCTCTGATGAGTCCCTGAGGCAGAGAGAGAGAGAGAATCCTGAGAGAGCCAAAGCCTGAGGGTGAGGAGAGCCTGGCCCAGGCTGCCCCAAGCCCTTCCCACCTCTTGCCAGCCAAGGGGGATGTGGGGGGCTGAAAGGAAAGGCTTCCCCTCCCCCACTGAGCCCAGCCACAGCCAGGCCCAGCAGGAGAAGGCAGACTCTGTACTTGCAGGCATGCATAGGAAGCAGATCACACCCCACAAATGCAGGGATTGTACACCCCAGGCAGGAAAGGAACTCAGCCAGAAACCAGACCCCCAACAGAGGGGCTCTGTTCCCTCCCCATCCCCAGCTCCCTGTGCTGCTCCTCTCCCCAGCCCTCTTCTCCAGCCCCTTCCCCACCTTCCTTGCCCTTCCCTGTCCCTTCCCCACCCCAGCTCCCTGTGCTGCTCCTCTCCAGCCCCTTCCCCACCTTCCTTGCCCTTCCCTGCCCCTTCCCCACCCCAGCTCCCTGTGCTGCTCCTCTCCAGCCCCTTTCCCACCTTCCTTGCCCTTCCCTGCCCCTTCCCCACCCCAGCTCCCTGTGCTGCTCCTCTCCAGCCCCTTCCCCACCTTCCTTGCCCTTCCCTGTCCCTTCCCCACCCCAGCTCCCTGTGCTGCTCCTCTCCAGCCCCTTCCCCACCTTCCTTGCCCTTCCCTGTCCCTTGCCCATCCCCAACTCCCTGTGCTGCTCCTCTCCAGCCCCTTTCCCACCTTCCTTGCCCTTCCCTGTCCCTTCCCCACCCCAGCTCCCTGTGCTGCTCCTCTCCCCAGCCCTCTTCTCCTGACCCTTCCCCACCTTCCTTGCCCTTCCCTGTCCCTTCCCCATCCCCAGCTCCCTGTGCTGCTCCTCCCCAGCCCTCTTCTCCAGCCCCTTCCCCACCTTCCTTGCCCTTCCCTGTCCCCTCTCCAGCTCCTCAATATCCTTCTGGGAGCCAGGAGCCCAACCCTGCCCCCAGGCTTCCAGCTGTGCCCAGCCCAGATGGGGGGGGATGGGGAACAACCCCTGCCCTGCTCCTGCTGCCCACCCTGAGGCTGCTCCAGCCCCAGGGGAATGCCTGGGCAGCCTGGGCCAGGCTTGGAGCCCCCTTCCAGTGGAGAAGTTTCTCCTCATGGCCAACCTGAGGCCTCTTCCTCTTGCCCTCTCCTTGTCCCCTGGGAGGAGAGCCCAACCCCTCCAACCTTTCAGGGAGCTGCAGAGATCCAGGAGGTCTCCCCTCAGCCCCTCTCACCCCAGGCTCCACACCTCCAGCTCCCTCAGCTGCTCCTCCTCCAGCCCTGCTCCCAGCCAGGGGATTCCACCCTTGGACTCCCTGGGCTGTGGCAAACCTCCAGCTGAGGTTTCATGGAGCACCTCCAAGCAGCTGGCAGCCAGGCAGAGGAGTTGTGAAACCAATTCACCCCAGGTGTGGCTTCCCTCTGCCAGACAGGAGGAAGGAGGAAGCAGCCCCAGAGCTGTCTCAATCCCAAGCCTGGAGCATTTTTCCACCACCTGCTGCAGCTGCCTCTGTCTGCTGCTTCTCCTCTAATTGCTTGGAGGCTGAGCTTGGAGCCAGCATTGGCCTCCCTCTGGAGAAGCACCAACCAAAAGGATCCTTGGAGCAGCAGGTTGGGAAGGTTGCTCCCCCCCTGCTGCTGCTGCTGCCAGGAGCTCAGCTGCTGAGGCTCAGGAAGCCTTCTGGGGGGAGGGGGTTCAGAGGTGGCTGAGGGAGGGCCAAGAAACTCAAGTGGGTGCCTGAGACCCTGGGGCTGGTGGCCAGGTAGGGAGCAAGGAGGTCTCCCTCAGCCTCCCCTCCTCTATGCTCCCAGAGCTCTCTGTGCTGCTCCTCCCCAGCCTTCTTCTCCAGCCCCTTCCCCACCTTCCTTGCCCTTCTCTGCCCCTTCCCCATCCCCAGCTCCCTGTGCTGCTCCTCTCCAGCCCCTTCCCCACCTTCCTTGCCCTTCCCTGTCCCTTCCCCATCCCCAGCTCCCTGTGCTGCTCCTCCCCAGCCCTCTCCTCCAGCCCCTTCCCCACCTTCCTTGCCCTTCCCTGTCCCTTCCCCATCCCCAGCTCCCTCAGCTGCTCCTCTCCAGCCCCCTCCCCACCTTCCTTGCCCTTCCCTGCCCCTTCCCCATCCCCAGCTCCCTGTGCTGCTCCTCTCCAGCCCCTTCCCCACCTTCCTTGCCCTTCCCTGTCCCCTCCCCACCTCCTCAATGACCTTCTGGGAGCAAGGAGCCCAACCCTGCCCCCCCAGACTTCCAGCTGTGGCCTCCCTCTCTAACTCTACCAAGGCTGGGGCTGACCCCTGCTCCTCAGCACCACATCCCTGCAGCTTGGAGACCCCTCCAGGGGTGGGCATTCAGCCCCCTCCCTGGGCAGCCTGGGCCAGGCTTGGAGACCCCTTCCAGAGGAGAAGTTTCTCCTCATGGCCAACCTGAACCTCCCCTGGGGCAACCTGAGGCCACTTCCTCTCCTCCTGGCCCTTGGCAGAAGGAACTCACCTGGCTCCAACCTGCTTAGGAGTTGCAGAGAGCAAAGAGGTCTCCCTCAGCCTCCTCTCCTCTGTGCTGAACCCCTCCAGCTCCCTGTGCTGCTCCTCCCCAGCCCTCTTCTCCAGCCCCTTCCCCACCTTCCTTGCCCTTCCCTGTCCCTTCCCCATCCCCAGCTCCCTGTGCTGCTCCTCCCCAGCCCCCTTCTCCAGCCCCTTCCCCACCTTCCTTGCCCTTTTCTGTCCCCTCCCCACCCCCTCTATATCCTCTGGCCCTGAGGAGCCCAACCCTGCCCCCAGGCTGCCAGCTGTGCCCTCCCCAGTGCCCAGCCCGGGGGGGGCACAATCCCTGCCCTGCTCCTGCTGCCCACCCTGGGGCTGCTCCAGGCCAGGCTGCTGCTGCCCTTCTTGGCCGCCTGGGCACCCCCTGGGTTCACCTCCAGCCAGCTGGCACCGATCCCCCCCCAAGGTCCTTTCCCACTGCCCCCAGCCTGGAGCCTCCCTGGGGCTGCTGTGACCCCAAGGGCAGGACCCAGCCCTTGGAGCAGCCCTCAGCAGGATGCTCCAGAGAGTGGCACAGGGCAGCTGCTCACCCCCAGGCATGCCCACAGCCAGGCTGCCCACTGCCAGCTGATGCCCAGCTGCTCTGTGCCCTGCAGCAGGCACAGGGCACTGCCATGCCCAGCTGCTCTGTGCCCTGCAGCAAGCACAGGGCCCTGCCATGCCCAGCAGCTCTGTGCCCTGCAGCAGGCACAGGGCACTGCCATGCCCACAGCCAGGCTTCCCACTTCCAGCTGATGCCCAGCTGCTCTGTGCCCTGCTGCAGGCACAGGGCACAGTTGCAGGCAGAGGCCAACATCTGTTTCCCACACCTGAGGAGCTGCAGTTGCCCTTGCTTGGCCCTGGCCCTGCCAGGTGGGTGTCAGACAGCTCCAGCCCCCAGGTTGCTTTCCTGGGCTGCCCCCACAGCTGGACCATCTCCTGCAGAGCTCTGGGATCACTTTGTGCCCTCTTTCAGAAACCTGGGATCATTCTGTGCCCTCTTTCAATGGGTTGGGATCATTTGGTGCCCTCCTGCAGAGCTCTGGGATCACTTCATGCCCTCTTTCAGAGACCTGGGATCATTCTGTGCCCTCTTTCAATGGGTTGGGATCATTCTGTGCCCTCTTTCAGTGGGCTGGGATCACTTCATGCCCTCTTTCAATGGGCTGGGATCACTTCATGCCCTCTTTCAGAGACCTGGGATCACTTTGTGCCCTCTTTCAGAGATCTGGGATCACTTCATGCCCTCTTTCAGAGACCTGGGATCACTTTGTGCCCTCTTTCAATGGGCTGGGATCACTTCATGCCCTCTTTCAGAGACCTGGGATCACTTTGTGCCCTCTTTCAGTGGGCTGGGATCACTTCATGCCCTCTTTCAGAGACCTGGGATCACTTCATGCCCTCTTTCAGAGCTCTGGGATCACTTCATGCCCTCTTTCAGAGACCTGGGATCATTCTGTGCCCTCTTTCAATGGGTTGGGATCATTCTGTGCCCTCTTTCAGTGGGCTGGGATCACTTCATGCCCTCTTTCAATGGGCTGGGATCACTTCATGCCCTCTTTCAGAGACCTGGGATCACTTTGTGCCCTCTTTCAGAGATCTGGGATCACTTCATGCCCTCTTTCAGAGACCTGGGATCACTTTGTGCCCTCTTTCAATGGGCTGGGATCACTTCATGCCCTCTTTCAGAGACCTGGGATCACTTTGTGCCCTCTTTCAGTGGGCTGGGATCACTTCATGCCCTCTTTCAGAGACCTGGGATCACTTCATGCCCTCTTTCAGAGCTCTGGGATCACTTCATGCCCTCTTTCAGAGACCTGGGATCATTCTGTGCCCTCTTTCAATGGGTTGGGATCACTTCATGCCCTCTTTCAGAGCTCTGGGATCACTTTGCACCCTCTTTGCTGCAAGTACTTCAAGCTCCTGCTCTACCCTGCTCCTCCTATCCAGAGCTGAAGGTTCTCTGAGCCAGAGATATGGACACCCCCCTCCCCCAACCCCAAGTCCCTGGGGCAGCCTGGAAGGCAAAGGTGCGGAGGTGGTGTGTGTGGGAGCCTCAGGTGGTCCATGGAAAGGGCACAGAAGAGGCTTTGGGCCAGGGCTGAGTGGTGATGGAGGTGTTGGGCTGGATCTTAGAGGCCTTTCCCAGCCTCAGTGGCACTGAGAAGGGCTGAAAGAGAAGCAGGAGGCAGCGTGGGGCGAGGTCAGGCAGGAGTTTATTGCAGCGTGGCCCAGATTAAAGAGCAGAAGCAAGAGGCCCCATGATTACTGCTTTTAGTGGCAGAGGAGGGATGAAGCCAAGGCTCAGGAGCTTCTCCTCCTCACCAACCACCTCTGCTGGCAAGGACAGGAGGGCAGCCTGGCAGAGCCAGAAGGCAGGAGGAGAGCTTTGGAGAGCAGCGCCGGCAGCTCGCGGGGCGCTGGGGGAGCTCTGCTGCTGCTGCTGCTGCTGCTGCTGCTGCTGCTGCTGCTGCTACTTCTGCTTGGAGCACTGCTGCTGCTGCTGCTGCTGCTGCTGCTGGGGGATGCTCTTCACAGCACTCTTGGCCTGCCCCTTGGGGGCCTGGCATTGCTCCACAGCCTTTGCAGCACACTTCTCCTGGCACTGGGGAGGGATCTGCTGCTGCTGCTTCTGCTGGTGGGAAGACATCTCTGCTGAGCCTGCAAGGGGAGCAAGGAGCCAGGTCAGGCGTTTGGGAGCCTCACAGCCTCTTCCCCCCACCCCTTCCCTGGGCTTGCTGCCCTCTGAGGTCTTTTCCAACCTTCTTGATGGATTCTGTGCTCCCCAGACTCGGTCACAGAATCACCCAGGCTGGGAGAGGCCTCAGAGATCAGCAGGTTCCAACCTGCAGCTCTTCGGCTTGGCCACCAAGCCGAGGGTGAAGGGATGGCAAATGCAACCCCAAGAGCCAAACAGCACACAGGAAAATCCTCTCCTGCTTGGAAATCCCTCAGGCTGCTGCTGGCCAGAGCAGATTTGGAGCCCAGGCTGCTGCAGGAGCCTTTGAGCTCCTCTGGTCCAACCCTGCTGAGGCTGGGGCTGGACCATGGCCCTCAGCACCACATCCCCAGGGCTTTGAGACCCCCCCCCCCCCTCCAGGGGTGGCCATTCAGCCACCTCTGCTGGCCAGAGCAGATTTGGAGGCCCAGGCTGCTGTAGCTGCCCCAGGTGGCTTTCCTGGGCTGCCCCCACAGCAGCAGGGGCAGGCAGCTTGGTACCAAGGCCATGAGCCAAGCAGCTCAAAGGCTGCAGAGGAGGAGGGAAGGGAAACAGCAAGAGAGGTTGGCATAGGATCAAACCCACTTGGGTTGGAATAAGCCTTTGAGCTCCTCTGGTGCAACCCTGCTGAGGCTGGGGCTGGACCATGGCCCTCAGCACCACATCCCCAGGGCTTTGAGACCCCCCTCCAGGGGATGGGCATTCAGCCACCTCCCTGGGCCAGGCTTGGAGAACCCTTTCAGTGGAGAAGTTTCTTCTGCTGGCCAACCTGGACCTGCCCTGGGGGCATCCTGAGGCCATCTCCTCTTGTCCTGGCCCTTGTTCCTTGGCAGAAGGAGAGCCCAACCCCCACCTGGCTCCAGCCTCCTCTCAGGGAGCTGCAGAGACCCAGAAGGTCTCCCCTCAGCCTCCTCCTCTCCAGGCTGACCACCCCCAGCTCCCCCAGCTCCAACCTCCACTCAGGGAGCTGCAGAGACCCAGAAGGTCTCCCCTCAGCCTCCTCCTCTCCAGGCTGGCCACCCCCAGCTCCCCCAGCTCCAACCTCCACTCAGGGAGCTGCAGAGACCCAGAAGGTCTCCCCTCAGCCTCCTCCTCTCCAGGCTGGCCACCCCCAGGTCCCCCAGCTCCAACCTCCACTCAGGGAGCTGCAGAGAGCCTTCCTTCCCCTCTACTCCAAACCTTTCAGCTCTGCCAAAGCTGAGCAGCAGCACAAAGGTCGCTGAAGCCTCAAGGAGAGCCTCAAAGCAGCATCAGAGCCCAGCCCAGGAGCAGCAGAAGGAAGCTGCTGACAGCTCAGCACTGCAGATGGCTTGGAGAGGAAGACAAACCAAATCATTTGGTACCCAAAGCACAGCAGCAGCCACAGCCCTGCTGAGGTGATGGAAAGCCTCAGAGCAGGACCATGCCTGAGGTGGGGAAGTGTCCTCCTGGCCTGGCACCCTGAGGGGTGCAGCAGGCTGCAGCCATCAGCCCCTGGGTGCAAAGCAAGCTGCTGGGGGATGCCAGCCTCGGGGAGCTGGCCCTCAGCAGCCAGGGGTTACCCACGAGGGCTCTCAGCAGCTGAGGGCTTTGCTGACCTCTGGAGCCCCCAGAAAGCCTCAAAAGAGCCTGGAGAGGGTTGCAGCTGCCTGGAGGTGAAGCTGCCAAGGCCAGGAGGAAGCAAGAAGAGCACCAGGAGCCCCCTTCCCCGGGGGGCTGCCCAGGCACAGCACTCACCTCGGTGTCTGCTGCTGGTGGAGGACAGCAAGAAGAAGCCTCTCAGGTTGCTGAGGCTCCTGGGGGAGAGCCTTTTATAGGCTTCCAGGAGGCAGCCCAGGCAGCTGATGACATCAGATTAAGCTGATGCCCAGAATCTTTCACAACCAGAACCTGCTCCACTGACACCTCCATAGCAGCTGGACCTCAGTCAAGGGCTGGGAGATGCCTCCTGCTGCGGGGGCCTGGCTGTTGTGACTGCAGGGCACACCCAGGCTGCTAATTCCTGGCTAGCTCATTAACAGCTCAGCCTGGCCTGACCCCTGGGCAAAGATCCCACCCCTGAGCTCAGGCTTAGCAGAGCCCAGGGGGATGCAGAAGGCGACTGGGAGGGCTTGAGGTGCCCTCTCAGGAGGGAGTTGGATCCGGGCTCAGCAGGGGCAGGCTGCAGCTGGCACAGAGCTGAGTGTGGTGGGGGAGGTCCTGCAGGCTCTGTGCTTGGCTCCCTGTGGGCTGTGAGGGTTTGCCTCTGGCTTTGTCTCTGCTGCTTCTCCCCAGAGTGGAAGGAGAGGTTTGGTAAGGCCAAGAAAGCAGAAACCTTTCCCCTTGGACTTGAGCCCTTCCTAGATGCATGGAGTGGGGTGGGTTGGAAGGGGCCTTCAAGATCATCCAGTTCCAACCCCCCCTGGAGGATCATCCAGCTCCAACCCCCCCTGAAGATCATCCAGCTCCAACCCCCCCCCTGCCATGGGCAGGGACAGCTCCACTTGTCCAGGTCACTCCAGGCACTCATGGAATGGTTTGGGTTGGAAGGGGCCTTGAAGGTCATCCACTTCCAACCCCCCCTGAAGGTCATCCAGTTCCAACCCCCCCTTGAAGATCATCCAGTTCCAAACCCCCCTGAGGATCCTCCACTTCCAACCCCCCCTGAAGATCATCCAGTTCCAACCCCCCCTGAGGATCATCCAGCTCCAACCCCCCTGAAGATCATCCAGTTCCAACCCCCCTGAAGATCATCCAGCTCCAACCCCCCCTGAAGGTCACCCAGTTCCAACCCCCCCTTGAAGATCATCCAGTTCCAACCCCCCCTGAGAATCATCCAGTTCCAACCCCCCCTGAGGATCCTCCACTTCCAACCCCCCCTGAGAATCATCCAGTTCCAACCCCCCTCTGAGGATCCTCCAGCTCCAATCCCCCTGAAGATCATCCAGTTCCAACCCCCCTGAAGATCATCCAGCTCCAACCCCCCCTGAAGGTCACCCAGTTCCAACCCCCCCTTGAAGATCATCCAGTTCCAACCCCCCCTGAGAATCATCCAGTTCCAGCCCCCCCTGAGGATCCTCCACTTCCAGCCCCCCCTGAGGATCATCCAGTTCCAACCCCCCTGAAGATCATCCAGTTCCAGCCCCCCCTGAGGATCATCCAGCTCCAACCCCCCTGAAGATCATCCAGTTCCAACCCCCCTGAAGATCATCCAGTTCCAGCCCCCCCTGAGGATCATCCAGCTCCAACCCCCCTGAAGATCATCCAGCTCCAACCCCCCCCTGCCATGGGCAGGGACAGCTCCACTTGTCCAGGTCACTCCAGGCACTCATGGAATGGTTTGGGTTGGAAGGGGCCTTGAAGGTCATCCAATTCCAACCCCTGAGGCTGCCCAAGGCCTCATCCCACCTGACCTTGGACACCTCCAGGGAGGGCACATCCACAACCTCCCTGGGCAGCCTGCTCCAGGCTCTCCTCCCCCTCTCTGAAGCATTTCAAGCTTCACCAAGAGTGGTGCTGGCTGCCTGAGGCTGGGGGCAGAATCTCTTCCTCCTGGGGGTGGATCCATGCTTCAGAAACCTTTTTGTTCCCCTTGAAACTCTTCCAGGGAAGAAGAAAGAGGAAATGCTTCAACTGAAACTGCCCTGAGCTCGAATGGAAGAGGCAGTTTGGAGGTGTCCTCAGTGCTCTGCCCCTGTGGGGTCACATTCAGCCCTGGGATCTGCAGCCCAGTCTCCATGACAGAGGTGTGAGGCATGGAGGGATGATGGACATGGGTGTAGGAGAGCAGGAGATGCTAATGGAAGCATCAGCCCAGCCCTGAGCATCCCTTACTCATGGCTGGATGACCAGCAGGGCAAGGGAGGTTCTGCTGTCCCTCTGCTCTCTGCCCTGCTGAGGACACCTCTGGAGGGCTGCTGCCAGGGCTGGGCTCCCCCTCCCCACTTGCAGAGGGCCTGGGAGCTGCTGGGGAGAGTCCAGGGGAGGCTGGGAAGGTGCTGAGGGGCCTGGAGCAGCTCTAGGAGGAGCAAAGGCTAAGAGCTGCCTGGGGCTGAGAGCCTGGAGGAGAGCAGCCCCAGAGGGGAGCTGAGCAACGCTCAGCAGGAGATAAAGGCTGGGGGGGTGGGCAAGAGGCTGGGGCTGGCATCTGCTCAGTGGTGCCCAGAGCCAGGCCAAGGGGCACAGAGTGGAGCCCAGGAGGGAGAAAGTTGTTTGGTGTGAGGCTGCTGGAGGCCTGGAGCAGGCTGAGCCCAGAGAGAGTTGTAGAGAGCTTCCAACCCCCCCTGGGCACTGTGCCCCCTGGGCAAGCTGCTGGGGGGAGCCCTGCTGGGGCAGGGGGGGTGCAGGAGCTGCTCTCCAGGGGTTCCCTTCCCACCTCAGCCTTCCTGTGTGACATGGATCAAATGCCACCGAGGTGCTGTAAAGCTGGAAGGGAATCCCAGCAACGCCAGCCCTGACCACAGGCACCCAGGGCTGGGCTGCGGCAGGGCTTTTGCAACTCATCCTCCTAGGGGCACAGGAAGCTTGGTGAGCAAAACCCAGCAGGTCCCTTCCTCCCCTTCCTCTGGGCTTTGCAGGCTGCTCCTGCCTGTGATTATTGGGCCTGGTGCAACACTTGGCAGCGGGGAGGGGGGGAGAAGGATAAAGGTTTCAGTGACTAAGGCAGGAGGCAGAGCTGGGGGAAGATGCCTGGAAGCCGACCAGAGGTGACTGCGTGGTGTGGGATGGATGTCATTAGCATAGCACTTCCTGGCTGGGACTTCTTTCTCCCCCTCCCCCCATGGAAGAGGGCCCTGACCCCACACCTGAGGCAGCAGCAGGCAGCTGGGAGCCAGGCAGAGCTCCTTGCCGGGTCCCCGAGGCTCTGCGTTCAGCAGCGCGGGGGGCCGAGGCGCAGCTCCCGGGGCTCCATCCCCCTTCTGCTGCCGGGTCCCTGGGTCCCTCTCCTCCCCCCCCTCCACCCCTGCTCTGTCTGCCGGAGCTGCCAGGCGGTGCCGAAGCTGTTTGCCTGCCTGGGACGTGTTTTGCCTCTCATTATCCCCCCCCGGGGAGGGGGCGGTGGCAGCTTTTTGGTGTTGACAGCGCGGAGACAAAGAGGAACCCAGGGGCCGACCCTCTCCCGCGGCACGCAAGGGCTCATTAGCAGCTGATTTGGTAACCCTCTTGGCACACCCCTCAGGAGGACTCTCTCACCTGTGCCAGGTGAGATATTCCCCACCCTTGCCGTAATGACATGGTAGGGTGGAGAAGCGATCCTCCCGCAGCCCAGACGGGGAAGCGCTGCGGCCCTCCCGGGGAGACGGCGGTGAGCAAGTCCCATGCGTGGGGCAAAGGAGGCAGTGGAGCCAAGAGCACCGAAACTCGGCTCTGAGGGCCCTCCAGCCGGGGCTCCCTGAGCTCCCCGGACCCTGACTCCCGCTAAAGACTCGTTTAGGAGTCAATTAAAAGGCGATTGTGCCGGCCAGAGGTTAATGAGCCCAAAGTCCCAACCGCTCGCTCAGCCGGGGCTGTGCCTTCCGCTCCTTGCAGAAGGGGAAGGGAGAGAGGGGGAGAGGAGCCAGAGCTGCCCAGAGCCTCTCCAAGCACCTGCAGGAGGGCTGGGAAGAAGCCTGCAGCCCTGCAGGGCTCAGCCCTGCTCCCGAGCCAGGAGAAGATTGATCTCCTGCCGCCAAATCCTTTGTCCAGCCACCGAGGACCATGGCCAGAGGTTCCCCAAGCCCCATTTTGGCCTCCCCCAGGGTGGTCTTTAAGAGGCAATTGAGATGCCAGGAGGAACGGCATCAGCTCCTCCTGCCTGGGATCTGGGGCTTTGCTTCCCCTCCCCTTTGCCTTCGAATCTGCCTCCACGTGAAGACCAAAGCTCCCTCGGTGACCAAGGAGAGAGCTGAAGGTCTCCCCAAGCAGGACAAAGCTCTTTTGCTCTGCCCCTCTCTCTCTGTCGCCCAGCTGAGGGGGGGCTGCCTGTAGGAGAGGTCACTCCACCCTTGTGATGCTTTCCCTTCCCCTCTCCCCAGCTCCTTGCTGCGGGCACAAACCCACCCCGACCGCAGCTGCTGCCTGAGGGGAGCAGGAAGGGAAGGAGGGGAGGGAGAGGCTGCTGTGTCCCGAGGCATGGGAAGAGGGAGGGGAAAGAAAGGCAGGAGCCGGCCGGTGCCATCGATGGTCGGTTTTTATTGCTGCTGATAGACACTAGGAGAGAAGAGGACACACGTTAGAGGGTGGGAAAGCAGAGAAGAGAAGAGGGGGACAGCTCCCAACATCCGCTGCCTGCATCACCTCCGATCCTACATCCCATCCCGGGCCGCCCGGCAGGGCAGCGCCGGCCGCCGGCGGCGGCAGAAGAGGCAGAAGAGAGAGGCTGGGAGCGCTCAGCACGGAGACAGCTCAGGGCAAGCAGCTGAGGAGAGGCCTTGGTCCGTCGCAGGTGGGTCAGGAAGGCGGTGGTCGTGCCGGGGGAGGGGGTTGGTGGGGGGGCGGCCCGGGAGCCTGCGCGCCAGGCCGGCGCCCCCCGGGGGGGTGCCGCTCAGCACTGGCGGGAGCAGGCGGTGCTGCAGGGCTCCAGGCACACGGTCTCGCAGGTGTCCACGCACTTGGTGGTGCAGACCTCCACGCACTGCGGGGGGCAGGGCTCCACGCACTTGGTGGTGCAGCACTGGGTGGCGCAGGGCTCCGGGCAGGGGCACTGCGGGGCGCAGGGCTCCGGGCAGGGCTTCACGCAGACGTCCACGCACTGGCTGCTGCAGGGCTCCGCGCACTGGGGGGCGCACTGAGGGGGGCAGGGCGGGGGGCAGACCTCCACACACTGCGGGGGGCAGGGCTCCACGCACTGGGGGGCGCACTGGGGGGCGCAGGGCGCGGGGCAGACCTCCACGCAGGGCTCCACGCAGACGGTCTTGCAGGGCTCCACGCACTGGGAGCACTTCTGCAGGCAGATGGGAGGGGGCAGGCAGGGCTGCTTGCACTGCTGGAGGTAAGACATCCTGCTGGGGTGCTGGGAAGGCTGAGGAGCGGAAGAGAGGGAGAGACAAGACACCAAATCAGGACCCTGGGCAAGCTGAGCTCCTGGAGCAGCTGCAGGGCTGAGCAGAGGGCTGGTGGAACCAGCTGCTGGGGGAAGGAGCTCTGCCTGCAGCTAAGCCTGCCCAGGGTGCTCCTTCCCTCCTTGGGAAGCTGCAGCCATCACTGGGGGGGAAGGACCCAGAGCCAAACCCCTCCCTGAGCTGGGTGGCAGAATGGTCAGGGCTGGAAGGGACCTCGAAGCTCAGTCGGTTCTGGGGGCAGGGACACCTCCCCCTGGAGCAGGGACACCTCCCCCTGGAGCAGGTGGCTCCGAGCCACCTCCAGCCTGGCCTTCAAAAGCTCCAGCTGAGCTTTGCAGAAGCTGCAGCAGGGACAGTTGGTCCTCTCCTGCTCTCCCTAATGACCCCAGCAGGCAGCCCAGGGCCAAGCTTTCCCTTCCCACTTCTGCAGCCCCTCAGGCACAGCCCAGAGCACATCACCCTCTGGGCAGAGGCTGAGCTGCTGATGCCCAGGGGGGAAGCCCAAAGCCCGGAGGCTGTCCCCACCGTGGGCGCTGGAGCTGGCTTGGGCCTCGTCCTGTCGGGAGAGCAGGGGTGGCCCAGAGCTTGCAGAGCTCCTCCCAGCTCCTTTCCTCCTCTTGGCTTCTCCCAGCTGCCTCCTGCAGCTCTGCCCCCCCCAGGTGCTCTGCAGCATTCTCCTCCCACCCATCCCCTTTGAAGTCCCAGGAGCTGCACCGCAGCCTCTGCTCCTTTGCTTGGCTTCCAGACTTAACGAGCTCAGGAGATGATGAACGAAGACAAGAAGAGGAAGGAGGCTGAGAGACCCCCCCCCACAGGCCCTGGGAGAGCTGGCAGGACCCTTGCAAACCACCCCCTGGCTAAACCAAGCTCTAGATGAGAGCTGAGCTGAGCCCTCCCCAGCTCCAGGCCAGACCCCGCAGCAGCTCCTGGGAGGGGGCGGAGGGGAGGGGAGGGGGGAAGCGAAGTCCTCCTGCTGCAACCCAGCAGCAAAACCTCTTGAGCAGAAGAGAGCCAAGCCCCAGGCACTCACCAGTTCACCAGGGCAAGGAGAGGAGCCAAGGGAGCTTGGGGGGTGAGCAGCCAAGTGCCAACCTTTATATAGGGCTGGCCGGAAACAAAGGGAGCCCGGGGGGGGTGACCTCCTGACCACTAACTGCCCCAGCAGCTCCACCCCCCTCATGCTTCCCATAGTTGTTGACATCCTGAGTGGTTTTCTGGGGGTGGGAAACCCTCTTCCAGGGTGGAACATGTGATGCTGAGCAAGCCCTGCTGCCCACCTTTCCCCCCCCCCAACCCCATGCCAAGTGATGCTGAGGTCCCCAAGGGGGAGCTGGCAGCCTAATTAGGCCCTGCATTAATTGCTTCTCCAAGGGGGAGGTTTAATGTGCTTGGGATGGTTCCCATCTCCTTGATTTCCCTAAGTGTCTGAAGTGAGACCTTGGCTCTTGGCAGGGCTGTGGGAAGGGATGACTCTCATTTAGAGGAGGAGGAGGAGGAGGAGGAGGGGGACAATGGATCTCCTTCCCTGTGAGAAAGCTCAGCCCCAGAGCCCCCGGGGCTGGAGCAGCCCCAGGGTGGGCAGCAGGAGCAGGGCAGGGGTTGTTCCCTGTCCCCCCACTCTGGGCTGGGCACTGGGGAGGGCCACAGCTGGAAGCCTGGGGGCAGGGTTGGGTTCCGTGCTCCCAGAAGGACATTGAGGAGCTGGAGAGGGGACAGGGAAGGGCAAGGAAGGTGGGGAAGGGGCTGGAGAAGAGGGCTGGGGAGGAGCAGCACAGGGAGCTGGGGATGGGGAAGGGCAAGGAAGGTGGGGAAGGGGCTGGAGAAGAGGGCTGGGGAGGAGCAGCACAGAGAGCTGGGGATGGGGAAGGGCAAGGAAGGTGGGGAAGGGTCAGGAGAAGAGGGCTGGGGAGGAGCAGCACAGGGAGCTGGAGGGGTTCAGCACAGAGGAGAGGAGGCTGAGGGAGACCTCTTTGCTCTCTGCAACTCCTAAGCAGGTTGGAGCCAGGTGAGTTCCTTCTGCCAAGGGCCAGGAGGAGAGGAAGTGGCCTCAGGTTGCCCCAGGGGAGGTTCAGGTTGGCCATGAGGAGAAACTTCTCCTCTGGAAGGGGTCTCCAAGCCTGGCCCAGGCTGCCCAGGGAGGGGGCTGAATGCCCACCCCTGGAGGGGTCTCCAAGCTGCAGGGATGTGGTGCTGAGGAGCAGGGGTCAGCCCCAGCCTTGGCAGGGTTGGGCTGGAGGATCTTGAAGGGCTTGAGGACCTCTCCAAGCCATTCAGGGCCCCCAGCCCCCAAGGCATTTTGCAAGGGGCTGGATCCCCAGGGGGATTTAGGCTCAGCATTCCCAGCTGGCTTCCTGGAGCCTTCTGCTGGGCTCCACAGCTCAGGAGCTGAGCTGCTGCAGGCCCAGAGGTGGAATGTGGCCAGCAGCCCTGCTCTGAGGGGAGCAAATTCCCCTCTGAGCTCTCTCCCAGAAATGCTGAGCAGGCCAAGGAGGAGCAAGCAAGCCCTCCAGCAGGAGCAGCTCATCCTGCTGACACTGGGAAGCAGGAATCCCCCTGGAGAATGGCATCAGGCTCCCTTCCTGCCCTCAGCTCCTGGGGGGAGCTCCAGCAGGGCTCTGCAAGGCTCCTGGCACCCTCCCAGCATCACCTCAAGCTGTGCTCAGTCTTTCCATTCCTCTCCCCTTACTGGGCAGGCAGCTTGGGATGGCTTTCCCCCGCCTCCCCCTCCAAGGCTCTGCCCTGGTGGCTTCTAGAGGTGCTGAGGAGGGCCATGGGGACTTGGGCAGTGCTTGTCTGGGACCCCTGCTGCAGGGTGAGGAGCAGCAGCCCTGGCTGCAGCAGAGAGAGCCTGTGGGGTGCAGAGGGAGCAGAGAGCAAGCAGCTGGGCTTTGGCTCTCTCAGGAGTCTCTCTCTGCATCTTGGGATCCTCACAGCCCAGGCTGGCTTGGGTTGGAGGAGCCTTCAAAGCACCTCCAGCCCAACCCTGCTGCAGCCAGCAGGGCCATCCCCAAGCAGAGCAGGCTGCTCAGAGCCCTGTGCCAGCCAGGGGGCATCCCCCACCTCTCTGGGCAGCCTGGGCCAGGCTCTCCCCACCCTCAGGGTGAAGAGTTTCTTAGATCCTCTCCTGGGGCTGCCCCTGCTGGGTGGTGCTGAGCAAGCAGCTCTGCTCCAGGGCTTTCAGCTCCCTTCACAGCAGGACCCTCCACCCCTCCCTCTTGCTGAGGAGCTTCTCCTGGTCAGGTTGAGTAGAGCTCTTGCTGCTCACCTCTAAAAGCCAAGCCAAGGGCTGCTCCCACAGCTCCCTTTCTGCTCCCCCTCGGCTGGCAGGAGGTGGGAAGGGCTTTGGTGGGGACCAAACCTCTGAGGAGACCTCAGCTGAGGCTCTCCTCAGCTCCTCAAGGCTCTCCTCAGCTCCTGTCTGAGGCTCTCCTCTACTGTGTGGATTATTGGCCTTAACTGGCAGCTCCTTGAGGAGCAGTGGTGAGCAACGTGGTCACTTGACCCAGCACACTAACTGCAGTGAGTCAGCAGCCCACACTGACATCCTTGGGTGGCCATCAGCAGCCCTTGGTGGCCATCAGCAGTCTCAGCAGCCCTTGGTGGTCATCAGCAGCCCTTGGTGGTCATCAGCAGTGTCATCAGCCCTTGGTGATCCTCATCAGCCCTTGGTGATCCTCATCAGCCCTTGGTGATCCTCATCAGCCTCATCAGCCCTTGGTGATCCTCATCAGCCTCATCAGCCCTTGGTGATCATCATCAGCCTCATCAGCCCTTGGTGACCACCATCAGCCTTTGGCCACCACCAGCCTTTGGTGGCCATCATCATTGCCTACCACAGCTCCCTGGGGAAGCTGCTGTGAGGCAGCACCTAGGGAAGCTTCCAGGTCCTCCAGCCTGCTGCTCCCTTTCCACTGGGGACATGGCTGCATAGCTGAGATGCCAGGAGGCTGAGAGCAGAGGACAATTGGCCTCCCAAGGACATCAAGTGACTGCTCTGGGCCGTGCCCTGGGGGGCTGGTGGCTCAAGTGATTAGATCCTGGCCTCCGGGGTCAAGAGGGACCCAAATGGGGCTCAGGTTCCCTCTTTTCCTGTTTACTCAGGAAGGGCTTGGGAATGACAAGAGAGCTTCTGAGCACAGCCACAGGAAGAGGAGAAGAACCAGCTGTGAGCAGGGGGAAGACCTCACTGGGTTCCTCTGCTGCCCCTTGCAGTGATTTCCTTGGATTTCCCCCCATGATGTTGAGCAGGAATGGAGCTTTCCTTAGGGATCTTCCATGGAGAGGTTTGTCTTGGAAGGGACCTTGAAGCTCATCCAGTTCCAGCCCCAACCCCCTGCCATGCCCAGGGACACCTCCCAGCAGCCCAGGTGGCTCAAGGCCTCATCCAGCCTGGCCTGGAACACCTCCAGGGAGGAGGCAGCCACAGCCTCCCCTGGGCAACCTGTGCCAGGCTCTCTTCACCCTCACTGCCAAGGATCTCTTCCTCCTCTCCAGCCTCAATCTGCCCCAGCCTGGGCTGCTGGGAGGTGTCCCTGCCCAGGGCAGTGGGGCTGGAACTGGATGAGCTTCAAGGTCCCTCCCAACCCAACCCAACCCATTCCATGAATCCCTGAATTCTGTTGCTTCCTCCTGGCTGAGCAACCCACAGAGCAGCCTGGTGGAGGAGGAAGCCCTGGGACCTTGTGAGCAGATACCATGCAGGGTCACCCAAAAGCACCCAGGGCACCTTCCTGACCCCAACCACAGACCTGAGAGAATCCTCCTTGCCCACCCCAGCTGATGGCACCTGCCCAGAGGCCACCAGAGGCAAGGAACCAGCAGCTGCAGGAGGCTGAGGGAGGACCTCTGAGCCAGGGGTGGCAAAGTCACGAGGCAGAGCCTCCCAGCCCTGCTCATCTTCCTCTGGCCAGGGCCTCCCCTCCACATTGCTCATGGGGAGGGGGGAAAAAAACCTCCTTCCTGCCTGTGGGCTGAGGCTGCAGCTGGCCCCCAGCTCCTCCAGCTTCAGAGGAGCACAGCACCAAAGTTTTCCAAGCCCTTCCACACCTCCCTGTGACTTGGAGCATCCCTCCTGCCAGCAGGCAGCCTAAGGGGGGGGAGCCCAGGTGAACCCCAGGGGCCCTTGGACCTCCTAGCAGCAGCTGCCCCTCTCCAGATCAGGCTTTTAGGAGGCAATGGAAGAGTCCTGGGAGGACACAAGAGTGAAGGAGCCAGTTGGAGAGGGCTGGTGATAAGGTCTCTTTATTGCTGTTACTGCTTCACACATGAAAAGGAAGGGGCAAGGAAGGGGAAGTGGAGAAGTCTCTCTCCGTCCACATCAGTGCAAAGAAGAGTTGCAGAACCTCTCTCCCAGGGGACAGCCCTGGGGGCACAAAATCGCTGAGTTGCATGGCCCAGGGCAAGGTGGCAGTGGAAAGGACAAAGAACATCGAGGAGAGCCTCAGGGGGGAGCTGAGGAGAGCCCCGGAGAGGAGCTGAGGAGAGCCCCAGAGAGGAGCTGAGGAGAGCCCCAGAGAGGAGCTGAGAGGAGCCCCAGAGGGGAGCTGAGGAGAGCCTCAGAGAGGAGCTGAGGAGAGCCCCGGAGAGGAGCTGAGGAGAGCCTCAGAGGGGAGCTGAGGAGAGCCTCAGAGAGCCCCGGAGAGGAGCGGAGGAGAGCCCCAGAGGGGAGCTGAGGAGAGCCTCAGAGAGCCCCAGAGAGGAGCTGAGGAGAGCCCCAGAGGGGAGCTGAGGAGAGCCCCGGACAAGAGCAGAGGAGGCAGGAAGGGCCCCAGGAAAGCAAAGCTGTGAGGAAGACCTTGGGAAGTTCAGGGATCTGCAGCCCCCCCCCCTCCCATTCCTGGGGTCCCACCCCAGCAGCCCCCAGCCGGAGCCGCTCAGGGAGCCAGACGCTTCCTGCAGCAGATATCTGCGCAGCTGATGGAGCAGCGCTGGCCGCAGGCAGGGCTGCAGACGGCTCCGCACCGGGGGCTGGCCTGGGTCACACAGGGGGTGGGGAAGGACTGCACGCACTTGGTGACAGCCTGGACAGCTCCGCAGCAGGGATCCGCGCAGCTGGGGGCGCACTTGGTCACCTCCTGGCAGCAGGGATCCGCGCAGACGGTGCTGCATTGGGTCGCCTGCCCGCAGCAGGGATCCACGCAGCTGGTGGTGCACTTGGTCACCTCCTGGCAGCAGGGATCCACGCAGCTGGTGGTGCACTTGGTCACCTCCTGGCAGCAGGGATCCACGCAGCTGGCGGAGCACTTGGTCACCTCCTGGCAGCAGGGATCCACGCAGCTGGTGGAGCACTTGGTCACCTCCTGGCAGCAGGGATCCACGCAGCTGGTGCTGCACTTGGTCACCTCCTGGCAGCAGGGATCCACGCAGCTGGCGGAGCACTTGGTCACCTCCTGGCAGCAGGGATCCACGCAGCTGGTGCTGCACTTGGTCACCTCCTGGCAGCAGGGATCCACGCAGCTGGTGCTGCACTTGGTCACCTCCTGGCAGCAGGGATCCGCGCAGCTGGTGCTGCACTTGGTCACCTCCTGGCAGCAGGGATCCACGCAGCTGGTGCTGCACTTGGTCACCTCCTGGCAGCAGGGATCCGCGCAGCTGGTGCTGCACTTGGTCACCTCCTGGCAGCAGGGATCCACACACTGGGCAGCACATCTGGGCAGCTGCCCACAGCAGGGGTGCAGGCAGCAGGTGGCACACTTGGGCACTCCACAGCAGGGAACCAGGTACAGGGTGGCATACTTGAGCACGCCGCAGCAGGGATCCACATACCGGATCACCTGAGGGCAGCAGGGATCCACACAGCTGGTGGTGCACTTGGTCACCTCCTGGCAGCAGGGATCCACACACCTGGTGGTGCACTTGGTCACTTGCTCACAACAGGGATCCACACACCTGGTGGTGCACTTGGTCACCTCCTGGCAGCAGGGATCCACACACCTGGTGGTGCACTTGGTCACTTGCTCACAACAGGGATCCACACACCTGGTAGTGCACTTGGTCACCTCCTGGCAGCAGGGATCCACACACCTGGTGGTGCACTTGGTCACTTGCTCACAACAGGGATCCACACACCTGGTAGTGCACTTGGTCACCTCCTGGCAGCAGGGATCCACACACCTGGTGGTGCACTTGGTCACCTCCTGGCAGCAGGGATCCACACACCTGGTGGTGCACTTGGTCACTTGCTCACAACAGGGATCCACACACCTGGTGGTGCACTTGGTCACCTCCTGGCAGCAGGGATCCACACACCTGGTGGTGCACTTGGTCACCTCCTGGCAGCAGGGATCCACACACCTGGTGGTGCACTTGGTCACTTGCTCACAACAGGGATCCACACACCTGGTGGTGCACTTGGTCACCTCCTGGCAGCAGGGATCCACACACCTGGTGGTGCACTTGGTCACCTCCTGGCAGCAGGGATCCACACACCTGGTGGTGCACTTGGTCACCTCCTGGCAGCAGGGATCCACACACCTGGTGGAGCACTTGGTCACCTCCTGGCAGCAGGGACCCACACACCTGGTGGTGCACTTGGTCACCTCCTGGCAGCAGGGATCCACACACCTGGTGGTGCACTTGGTCACCTCCTGGCAGCAGGGATCCACACACCTGGTGGTGCACTTGGTCACTTGCTCACAACAGGGATCCACACACCTGGTAGTGCACTTGGTCACCTCCTGGCAGCAGGGATCCACACACCTGGTGGTGCACTTGGTCACCTCCTGGCAGCAGGGATCCACACACCTGGTAGTGCACTTGGTCACCTCCTGGCAGCAGGGATCCACACACCTGGTGGTGCACCTGGTGGCACCTCCACAGCAGGGATCCACATACTTGGTCACTTTCTTGCAGCAGGGATCCACATACTTGGTCGCTTTCTTGCAGCAGGGATCTACATACTTGGTCACTTTCTTGCAGCAGGGATCCACACACTTAGTCATTTTCTTGCACCAGGGCTTCCCACCCTTGGTGGTGTACTTGGTCACCTCATACCAGCAGGGATCTACACACCTGGTGGTGCACTTGATCACTTCCTTGCAGCAGGGATCCACACATTTGATCACTTCCTTGCAGCAGGGATCTACACACTTGGTCACTTGCTTGCAGCAAGGGTCTACACATCTGGTGGTGCACTTGGTCACCTCTTGGCAGCAGGGATCCACACAGGTGGTGCTGCACTGGGTCACTTGCTTGCAGCAAGGGTCTACACACTTAGTGGTGCACTTGGTCACCTCTTGGCAGCAGGGATCCACACATTTGGTCACTTGCTTACAGCAGGGATCCACACACTTGATCACTTCCTTGCAGCAGGGATCCACACAGGTGGTGCTGCACTGGGTCACTTGCTTGCAGCAAGGGTCTACACACTTGGTGGTGCACTTGGTCACCTCTTGGCAGCAGGGATCCACACACTTGGTCACCTCTTGGCAGCAGGGATCCACACACTTGGTCACTTCCTTGCAGCAGGGATCCACACACTTGGTGCTGCACTGGGTCACTTGCTTGCAGCAAGGGTCTACACACTTAGTGGTGCACTTGGTCACCTCTTGGCAGCAGGGATCCACACATTTGGTCACTTGTTTACAGCAGGGATCCACACACTTGGTCACCTCTTGGCAGCAGGGATCCACACATTTGGTCACTTGTTTACAGCAGGGATCCACACACTTGGTCACTTCTTTGCAGCAAGGATCCACACACTTGGCCACCTCTTGGCAGCAGGGGTCCACACACTTGGTCACTTCTTTGCAGCAGGGATCCACACACTTGGTCACTTCTTTGCAGCAAGGATCCACACACTTGGTCACCTCTTTGCAGCAGGGATCCACACACTTGGTCACTTCTTTGCAGCAGGGATCCACACACTTGGCCACCTCCTGGCAGCAGCTGCTGCACTCCGGCAGCCCGCAGCAGCAGCAGGGCTCCGGGCGGCTGGCGGCGCAGAGCTGGGCGGCGCAGAGCTGAGCGGCGCAGAGCTGAGCGGCGCAGGAGCCGAGCCCCAGGCTGCAGGGGTCCAAGCGGCCAGCAGCCTGCCTCACCCCGAGGCTGCCCAGGTTGACGTAGGTGGTGGTGCCCTGAGCGATGCCGGGGCGGCAGCAGGGATCCGGGCGCGGAGAGAGGCACTGGAGCTGGCGGAGAGCGGCGCAGGGCTCCCCGCGGGGCTTCACCGGGAAGCTCCTGACCAGCACGGAGGGAGGGGGGATGCAGAGCTGCCGGAGCTGGAAGCCATTCTGGTGACACATGGTGGAGGGAAGGGTCGTGTCTGAAAGCAGGGAAGGGACAGAGACACTCAGGAGGCTGCCTCGGACCCTAGGCTCTGCTTTTCCCGCTGGAATAGTGGGCAGAAGACAGGGAAGAGAGCCCAAAACGCAGAGCAGGGCACCCAGCCCACATGAAAGCCTTTCAGACCTGGGAGTCGTCAAGGTTGGGGAAGCTCCCTGAGATCACCCAGCCCAAGCAGCAGCCCAGCCCCACCGCGGCCCCAAGTGCCGCGGCCGCGGGTTTCTTCAACACCTTCCTGGCTGGGGACTCCACCACTTCCCTGCTCCAACCCCTGACCCCCTCCTAGAGGACAGGAGTGGAGGCTTCATGCTGGAACTCCCCCCCCCCAGGGTAGGACCTGACCCTGCCAGTGCTGCTGCCTTGCCACCAGCCCCACAGCTCCTCCTCGTCCAGGCTTCCTTCCAGGCATGGCTCAGCCTGGCAGCCTGCAAGGCTCCGCTGCTTATCTTCCCTCCCACTTCGGCCCTTTGAAGTCCTGGCCCTTGCCCTTTGATCTGCCTCAAACCCAATCATTTCCTGGCTGGAGCAGGGCAGCAGCTGTCCTGCTGGGCAAGGAGGGAGCTCAGGCCACTTCCAACCCCCATCAGAGCTGCACCTAGGTGAGGAGAGCTCAGCAGCTGCACAGCAGCCAGCTGGGCAAGGAGGGAGCTCAGGCCACTTCCAACCCCCATCAGAGCTGCACCTAGGTGAGGAGAGCTCAGCAGCTGCACAGCAGCCAGCTGGGCAAGGAGAGAGCTCAGGCCTCTTCCAACCACCCTGAGGGCTGCACCTAGGTGAGGAGAGCTCAGCAGCTGCACAGCAGCCAGCTGGGCAAGGAGGGAGCTCAGGCCACTTCCAACCACCCTCAGAGCTGCACCTAGGTGAGGAGAGCTCAGCAGCTGCACAGCAGCCAGCTGGGCAAGGAGGGAGCTCAGGCCACTTCCAACCACCCTGAGGGCTGCACCTAGGTGAGGAGAGCTCAGCAGCTGCACAGCAGCCAGCTGGACAAGGAGGGAGCTCAGGCCACTTCCAACCACCCTGAGAGCTGCATCTTGATGGGGGAGAAGCTCAGCAGCTGCACAGCAGCCAGCACCTAGAGCCTGGGAGAAGCTTGGGAGGCTGCTGAAGCCTTGCTGGGAGCCATGCCCAGAGCTCAGCGAGGAGCCCAAGGGCTCCTGCAGCCCTCTGCAAAACAAACCCCCAACCACCACCTCCCTGCCTCCCAGGGCAGCCAAGGAAGGAACTCACCCAGCTCTGCAGCAGCAACTAGAAAGGAAACCAAAATGGCTTGAGGAAGACAGCAAGAAGAAGGCTTTTATAGGGCTGCAGCGTCCCTGGCCAGGAAGTGAGACACCTCAGGGGTATGGAAATACAACTTTTTAATAATCCAGGCCCTGCTCCTGCTCCACTCCTTCAATTAGCTGCTAAATTATCCTTTTTTAATGGAACCTGACCCTTGAGGTTGGGAGGTCCAACCCCATGACTGCTGCCTGCCTGCGAGCTGCCATTCCTCGGCCACCGATCTCCTAGAGGGGGGGAAGATGAGGAACCAGGAACTGATGACCCAGCCTGGAAACCATCTTCCCCCTCAGGATTAAGCTTCCTGTTCCCAGCACTTCCTCAGGGCCCCTCTCAGCCTTCTCTCCTCTCCAGACCAAGCAGTCCCAGGGCTCTCAGCCTTCCTTCACAGGAGGGATGTTCAGGGCCCTTCATCGTCCTCGTAGACTCTTGGACTCTTGGCTTGGCCTTGGAAGCTCTCCAGAGGTGGAGACTCCACAGCCTCTCTGGGCAGCTCTGCCACCCTCACAGCAAAGGGTCTCCCCATGGGGAGGTGGAGACTCCACAGCCTCTCTGGGCAGCTCTGCCACCCTCACAGCAAAGGGGCTCCTGATGGGGAGGTGGAGACTCCACAGCCTCCCTGGGCAGCTCTGCCACCCTCACAGCAAAGGGGCTCCTGATGGGGAGGTGGAGACTCCACAGCCTCCCTGGGCAGCTCTGCCACCCTCACAGCAAAGGGGCTCCTGATGGGGAGGTGGAGACTCCACAGCCTCCCTGGGCAGCTCTGCCACCCTCACAGCAAAGGGTCTCCCCATGGGGAGGTGGAACCTCCTGGGCTCCAGCCTGGGCTCCTTTGCTCCTTGGCCTGGCCCTGGGCACCGCCACTAAGAGCCTGGGCAGGGACCAGGTTCCCCTCTCAGCCTTCTCCTCTCCAGACCAAGCAGTCCCAGGGCTCTCAGCCTTCCTTCACAGGAGAGATGTTCAGGGCCCTTCCTCATCCTCACAGCTCTCCTGTGTGACTTCATCCTCCTGCAGCAGAGCCCTGAAGAGCAGATGGGTGACAGAGGAGTGACCACCACCCTCTCCCCTTCCACCCCCACAGCTTGACCAAGGCCACCTGAAGGACCCTGAGGGAGAGCTCAGCTCCCTGTGGCCAGCAGGAGAAGCAGTGCTTCTGCCCCTCTGCCCTGCCCTGCTCTGCTGAGCCCTCACCACTGAGCCTGCCTCCAGCTCTGGTGTCATCTCCTCCCCCCACCCAGCATGAGAAGGACACAGAGCTGCTGGAGTGAGTCTGGAGGAGGCCACAAAGTTGAGCCAAGGGCTGGGGGGAAAAAAATCCCCCCTCAGCTCATCCCACCAGGACCATGGCCCCCAAACCATGGCCCAAAGTGCCATGGGCAAGCGTGGCTGGAACACCTCCAACCATCAGCCTTGCAGGTGTTGCCTCTCCCCCTGCCTCTGGGCACCTCTGAGAAGAGCTCTCCACCAGGAGCTCTCCACAAGGAGCTTTTAGGCAGCTGGGAGAGGCTCCAGGATCTCCTCCAAGGCTTTTCCTTTCCAGCAGGAGCAGGTCCTGCAACCTCTTTCCACCAACCATCTCAGGGCCCTTGGACTGCCTCTGGCCTCACTCCACTTCGGTGGAGACTCTCTTGTGCTGTGGGCTCCACGTTGGGCTTGGTGTCCAGATGTGGTCTCCTGGGTGGCAGACAGAGGGGAGCAGCCCCAAAGGTGCTGAGATCCAACCAGCCCCAAAGCTGCTGAGATCCAACCAGCCCCAAAGGTGCTGAGATCCAACCAGCCCCAAAGCTGCTGAGATCCAACCAGCCCCAAAGCTGCTGAGGTCCAACCAGCCCCAAAGCTGCTGAGATCCAACCAGCCCCAAAGGTGCTGAGGTCCAACCAGCCCCAAAGATGCTGAAATCCAACCAGCCCCAAAGGTGCTGAGGTCCAACCAGCCCCAAAGGTGCTGAGATCCAACCAGCCCCAAAGCTGCTGAGATCCAACCAGCCCCAAAGGTGCTGAGGTCCAACCAGCCCCAAAGGTGCTGAGATCCAACCAGCCCCAAAGATGCTGAGATCCAACCAGCCCCAAAGCTGCTCAGGTCCAAGCAGTCCCAAAGGTGCTGAGATCCAAGCAGCCCCAAAGGTGCTGAGGTCCAACCAGCCCCAGAGGTGCTGAGATCCAACCAGCCCCAAAGATGCTGAGATCCAACCAGCCCCAGAGGTGCTGAGATCCAACCAGCCCCAAAGATGCTGAGATCCAACCAGCCCCAAAGGTGCTGAGGTCCAACCAGTCCCAAAGCTGCTGAGATCCAACCAGCCCCAAAGCTGCTGAGATCCAACCAGCCCCAAAGCTGCTGAGATCCAACCAGCCCCAAAGGTGCTGAGGTCCAACCAGCCCCAAAGCTGCTGAGATCCAACCAGCCCCAAAGCTGCTGAGGTCCAACCAGCCCCAAAGGTGCTGAGATCCAACCAGCCCCAAAGCTGTTGAGATCTGAAGAAAGCCAAAGCTGCTGAGATCCAGAGCCAGGACTTCTCCTGGGGTGATGCTGCAGGGTGAGGAACCAACTGTGCCTGGCTCTCTGCCCACAGTGGTTGTGGCAGTGACCCTTGGCTGCTTTGCTGCCTGCATTTGCATTGCACAGGAGGCCAAACCAAGAGGGAGAGGCAGCAGCACTGATGACTCTGCTTGGAGCAGCAGCCACTTTCTACCTTGCCCAGCTGTGGTCAGGTGGAGATGCTGCTGTCTGGAGATGCCTCATTAGAAGAGAGAAGGCAGAGCCAAGAAGCCTGAGAGACATCAAAGCCTGCAACCTCCTCCCCTGCTCACTCCCAGGTAGCCTTCAGCCTCTTGGTGCCAGCAGGATGGAACCAGCATTAATTGCAGGAAGGGAGGAGGACTCAGAGCTCCTGGGGACGAAGGCTGTGTCCTGCCTGCACACTCTGCTCCCTCTGAGTGTGGCCAGCTGCTGGTGTCCAGCCCTGGTGGCTTTTGGTTGGGTTGAAACAAACCCTTCTGGGGTGGGTGAGCTCTTGGGTCTCCTGCTGGCCACAGGGAGCTGAGCTCTGCCTCAGGGTCCTTCAGGTGGCCTTGGTCAAGCTGTGGGGGTGGAAGGGGAGAGGGTGGTGGTCACTCCTCTGTCACCCATCTGCTCTTCAGGGCTCTGCTGCAGGAGGATGAAGTCACACAGGAGAGCTATGAGGATGAGGAAGGGCCCTGAACATCCCTCCTGTGAAGGAAGGCTGAGAGCCCTGGGACTGCTTGGTCTGGAGAGGAGAAGGCTGAGAGGGGAACCTGGTCCCTGCCCAGGCTCTTAGTGGTGGTGCCCAGGGCCAGCCCAAGGAGCAAAGGAGCCCAGGCTGGAGCCCAGGAGGTTCCACCTCCCCATCAGGAGACCCTTTGCTGTGAGGGTGGCAGAGCCCTGGGGCAGGCTGCCCAGAGAGGCTGTGGCTGTGGAGAGGCTGTGGAGAGGCTGTGGAGCTTCCAACCCCCTCCTGGGTGCTCTGGCAGGCGGGGAGGGGTCGGGCTGGGTGATCTCTGGGGGTCCCTTCTGCCTCTGCGCTGCCGGTGAGGGAGCTGCTGCGCTTGGAGCTGGGGCTTGAGGGGAGGAAAGCCAAGCAGCAGGAGGCTGCTGAGGGCAGAAGGGTTTCCAGAAGCAGGTCAGGCCACTCCTGGCAGCAGCAGCAGGCCCGGAGGGGGCTGCTGGCAGCCACAGCAAGAGGTCAGAGGAGGCTGGGGAGCAGAAGAGCCTCCCAGGCGCCCAGCTCCCACCCCGGCTGCGCCGGCCCTGGGGATGCGCCGGGCTGGAGGAGCTTTGAGCAGCGTGGCACAGCTGACCCGGGGCTGGGGGGAACTCCTGGGGAGGCCAAGCCAAGAGTCCACTCATTGCCCAAATTCCTGCCTGCTGTCATCCCCAGCGAGGGCCACGTGGAGCCAGGGGCCGGCAGCCAGGGGCCAGGAGCCGCCGGAGCCACGCGCCGCAGCTGACGCCGCGGAAATTGCTGCTTCCCACCGGGAATAATTAAGGCAAATCCTCCCTCATCACGGGGCAGAGGTGGAGCAGGGCCTGCTGAGCACGGGGTGGCTTTGTTGGGCTGCCTGGGGCAGCTCACTGCTGAGCCCAGGCTCTTGGGAGCGTACAAAGCAGGTTCGCAGGTTGGAGCTGCTGCTGCCTCTCCTTTAGTCGCTGGGAGCGAGCTGGGTGAGTAGCTTCGGGGTGCCCCAGAGCTCAGCAGCTTTGGGGTGCTCCAGAGCTCAGCGGCTTTGGGGTGCTCCAGAGCTCAGCAGCTTTGGGGTGCCCCAGAGCTCAGCGGCTTTGGGGTGCTCCAGAGCTCAGCGGCTTTGGGGTGCCCCAGAGCTCAGCAGCTTTGGGGTGCTCCAGAGCTCAGCGGCTTTGGGGTGCCCCAGAGCTCAGCAGCTTTGGGGTGCTCCAGAGCTCAGCGGCTTTGGGGTGCTCCAGAGCTCAGCAGCTCAACAGCTTTGGGGCTGTTGGGATCTCAACAACTTTGGGGCTGGTTGGATCTCAGCACATTTGAGGCTGGTTGGACCTCAGCACCTTTGGGGCTGGTTGGATCTCAGCAGCTTTGGGGCTGGTTGGATCTCAGCACCTTTGGGGCTGGTTGGATCTCAGCACCTTTGGGGCTGGTTGGACCTCAGCATCTTTGGGGCTGGTTGGACCTCAGCATCTTTGGGGCTGGTTGGATCTCAGCACCTTTGGGGCTGGTTGGACCTCAGCACCTTTGGGGCTGGTTGGACCTCAGCATCTTTGGGGCTGGTTGGATCTCAGCACCTTTGGGGCTGGTTGGACCTCAGCACCTTTGGGGCTGGTTGGATCTCAGCACCTTTGGGGCTGGTTGGATCTCAGCACCTTTGGGGCTGGTTGGATCTCAGCATCTTTGGAGCTGGTTGGATCTCAGCACCTTTGGGACTGGTTGGACCTCAGCAGCTTTGGGGCTGGTTGGACCTCAGCACCTTTGGGGCTGGTTGGATCTCAGCACCTTTGGGGCTGGTTGGATCTCAGCATCTTTGGGGCTGGTTGGACCTCAGCACCTTTGGGGCTGGTTGGATCTCAGCATCTTTGGGGCTGGTTGGACCTCAGCATCTTTGGGGCTGGTTGGATCTCAGCACCTTTGGGGCTGGTTGGATCTCAGCACCTTTGGGGCTGTTGGGATCTCAGCACCTTTGGGGCTGGTTGGATCTCAGCACCTTTGGGGCTGTTGGGACCTCAGCACCTTTGGGGCTGTTCAGCCCTAAGCCCATGGCTGATGTGAGTTTTTCTCCTGCCTGCTTCAGCAGGCTGAGGGAAGTTGGTTGTTGGCTCTTGCAGCTCCTCGGAGCTAAGGCTTTGAAGCAGCCATCAGTCACCTCCTGAGGCTGCTGAGCCACTGGAACAGCTTGCCCAGGGAGGCTGTGGATTCCTCATCCCTGGAAGTGCTTAGGATCAGGGCTGGATGAGGGTTTGAGCAACCTGAGCTAGCAGGAGGTGTCCCTGCCCATGGGCTTGGAGCTGGAGGAGCTTGCAGGTCCCTTCCAAGCCATTCTCTGACTCTTCCTTGGCTGTGCCTGCCAGGGATGCTCTGCAAACCCTTCCTGCTCTCCCAGCACTGGGTTTGGAGGGCTCAGCCCTGCCCTTGCTGATGGAGCCAGGGCTGCTCTGGGTGGTGCTGCCCTCTGAGAGGTGAAGCCACTGCAGCATCACACCAAGGGCCCAGGGGAGAGCTCTTCAGCTCCGGGGAAACCTGACCAACCACCTCTGGCTTCCAGCTGGCCCAGCCCTGTTGGTGCTCTGAGCCCTGCTGAAGGCAGGGCAGCAACAGCTTCACCTCCTGCAGGCTGCCCTGAGCTGGGGCTTGTCCTCCAAGGGTGGTGCAGGGCAAGGAGGAGACCTCTGGGAGGATAAAAAGACAAAAACCCCAAAGTGAGGGAGGATTAAGCCAAACTCGCTGAACCTGCTGAAAAGGTTTGCTCAGCTCACAAGCAAAATGCTGCTGGTTGGCTGGGAGCTGCTTTTTGAGGCAGGAAAGAGGAGTTTGGAGGTTTGTGGAGAAGAAGAGAAGGACCCAAAGCCTTCTCTCAATGAGAATTTGGGGGGGAGAGGGGGAGTGGGACCCCCAACCACCACTTTTCCTCTCTGTTCTTTGTGCTGTGACCCAACCCTGGCACCCACCCTGTGGGATTCACCGCCCAAGACAGTGAAGCTTTGGCTTGGCAGCCCCCAACCCTCTCCTGTCTCTTGCCTGCAGAGCAGAGGATGTCCTCCCGGTGCCAGCTGCCCTGCCTGCCTCACCCTGCCTGTGCCGGCGGCCGCCCAGCGCCCTGCGCCCCGGCCGGCCCCGCGCAGGATGTGCCCCCCCGTCCTGAGCAGGCTTCCCGAGGTGCGGCCAGCAGCTGCCTGGATGATGGTCCTCAGCCTCTCCCCAGCTGCCCACCTCCTGTTCTCCCCATTCCCGCGGCCCCGGGGCGGGCAGCCGCCTGCGGCTCCTCCGCTGCTCCCCGGCCGCCTGCCTGCGGCTGCCCGGCAGCCTCCGAGCCTCCTCGAAGCGAGGGAGGCTCCAGCTTGCCGCTCCAGCCCACGGCCTCCCCAGCGGAGCCCTGCGGCCCCGAGGCGGCTGTGAGATGCGTGGACACCTTCCCCCCCGGCTCCCCTCGGGGGCCCTGCGTGGAAAACATCAGCGTGAAGGGCTCGGCCCCGGCGGCGGAGCCCTGCGCCCCGGGGGCAGCCGGGACCTGCGCGGAGACCTTCCCCCTCCAGCACCTGATCTCCATGGAGGACCTCTGCCTGCCTGCCACGGCTGGGCCACGCGTGGAGACCTCTGCCGTGGAGCCGAGCAGCTCCCAGACAGCTGAGACCTGCGTGGGGAGCATCTGCCTGCAGCACCCAGCCTCAGCCGGGGAGCTCTGCACCCTCGAGGTGCTGGAGCCCTGCAGCGAGGAGGAGCCTTGGGCCAGGCTTGGGATCCGTGCTGAGCCTTGCCCTGAGCACAGCTCAGGTGCATGGGTGGATCCCTGCAGATCCCAGGCTGTGGATCCCTGCAGCTCCCAGGCTGTGGATCCCTGCAGCTCCCAAACTGTGGATCCCTGCAGACCTCAAACTGTGGTTCCCTGCAGCTCCCAAACTGTGGATCCCTGCAGACCTCAAACTGTGGATCCCTGCCCACCCCAAACCGTGGATCCCTGCAGCCCCCAGAGTGTGGTTTGCAGCCCAGAGCTCTGCACCTCCCAGGGCCCTGCAGCGCCCCCAGGGGCACTGGCAGCCCAGAGCACCCCGAAGCTGTGCCCAGGAGCTGCAGAGCCCAGCTCCAGCCAGGACCCCAGCAGGACCCCCTTCCCGCGGGGCTCCAGCCAGGACCCCAGCAGCGCCCCCTCCCCACGGGCACCTTTCCACCTCTCCACCCGCACGGCTGCCCTGGTGGAGCGCTGCCTGTCCAGGTGCCAGGGCTGGCTGAGAGGCAAGAAATGAGAGTGGCAGCAGCAGGCCCAGGAGCTGTTGCCCTGCAGGACCATGGAGCCAGAGAACCATTTGGGTGGGGGGCAAAACAAAGCCCTCCCAGACCGAGTCCAGCCACCGGCCACTAAGCCCTGCCCCGAAGTGCCTCCTGGGGGAGGTCTCTTTGGGTCCTCCTCACAGCAGGACAAGAAGAGAGGCAAAGCTCCTCAGGTTTAATAAAGATCAGTCCACTTTTCAACCCTCTGTTGCTGACAGCTTGGGGCTGGTTTGCCTTTTCCTTGCCTCCTCTTGGCTGCTGCCACCGTGGCAAAAGGGGCAGCGCAGGGAGGAGCTGCACCCAGAGAGTCTCCATTTCATCACCTGCCTCCTCTGTTGCCACCCACTTCGGCCTGAAACTCAGGCAGGGCTTTGCCTTTGGCTTTTCCAGCCTCTCATTCCCATCTGACTCTCTGGTGGGAGGCTGCAGGAGGCCTGGAGGTTGTGGAGACTCCTTGGCTGGAGAGCTTCCAACCACCCTCTGGCCACTGTGCTGCTGTGGGTGCCCCTGCTGGGGCAGGGGGAGGGGGAGGGGGGTGCAGGAGATGATCTCCAGAGGTTCCCTTCCCACCCTTAGACTCTGTGACCCTCTTCACCTCGTTGAGTGCTGCCTTGCCAGTGCCAAGCACAGCTGCCTGCCAGGCAGGCTGCCTCTTGCCCCAGAGCAGCAGCTCCAGTCCTTGGCTGCCAGCCCAGCCCAGGCAACTCCTCGTCCCTGCCCAGTGGCACCTTGCCCAGACAGATGCCCCACGCTGCCAGGCTGCCTGTGCTGGGGTTTCCACCAGGTCATGTTTCCCAACAAGCCCTCCCTGCCCTCATCCACCCTCTGCTCCAGACGACACTCCTGGGGTTGCAGCACAGCCAGCCCTGGGCACCTCTGGGCTGCTTCCCCTCCACCTGCCCTCCCTGCTCCTGCAGCAGCTCCTTGGTGCTCAGAGCTGCTTTGCAGGGCAGCAGGAAGCAGCTTCCTGCCCCAGCTGGAGCAGGCACCGGAGCTGGGACCTCAGGCCCCTGCCTGAAGAAGCAGCTTAGCAAAAGGAGCTGAGGTCCTCCTGCTGCTGGGCTGGGCAGCCAAGAAGCAAAGGGGCACCAGGACTGAAGAGGCTCCAGGAGAGCTGGGGAGGGACCTGGGATAAGGGCTGGGAGTGCCAAGCCAGGGGACAATGGCTTTGAGCTGGGAGAGAGGAGACTGAGAGTGGAGAGGAGGAAGAAATCCTTGAGAGGGAGGCTGGGGAGAGCCTGGCACAGGCTGCCCAGGGAGCCTGTGGCTGCCTCCTCCCTGGAGGTGTTCAGGACCAGGCTGGATGAGGCCTTGAGCAGCCTGGGCTGGTGGGAGGTGCCCATGGCAGGGGGATGGAACTGAATGATCTGCTGAGAGCCTTCCTGCAGCACTGGGGCAGCTCTGGAGTCCTCAGCACAAGAAGGACCTGGAACTGTCAGAGCAGATCCTCCTCACAAGCTCTCTGCTGCAAGGACTGGGGCTGTGCAGCCTGGGGAGGAGAAGGCTCCAGGGAGACCTCAGAGCAGCCTTCCAGGACCTGAAGGAGCTCCAGGAAAGCTGGGGAGGCACTTTGGACGAGGGCTGGGAGTGACAGGATGAGGACCATGACTTTGAGCTGGGAGAGAGGAGACTGAGAGTGGAGAGGAGGAAGAAATTCTTTGCAGTGAGGGTGGGGAGAGCCTGGGGAGGAGAAGGCTCCAGGGAGACCTCAGAGCAGCCTTCCAGGACCTGAAGGAGCTCCAGGAGAGCTGGGGAGGCACTTTGGACGAGGGCTGGGAGTGCCAGGACGAGGACCATGACTTTGAGCTGGGAGAGAGGAGATTGAGAGTGGAGAGGAGGAAGAAATTCTCTGCAGTGAGGCTGGGGAGAGCCTGGCACAGGCTGCCCAGGGAGCCTGTGGCTGCCTCCTCCCTGGAGGTGTTCAGGACCAGGCTGGATGAGGCCTTGAGCAGCCTGGGCTGGTGGGAGGTGTCCCTGGGCACGGGCAGGGGGCTGGAGCTGGCTGAGCTTCGAGGTCCTTCCCACCCCAAAGCCACTGAAGGATCCTCTGCTAGCTAACATCTGCCTGGAGCCTGCCTCAAGAGCAGCCAAATCTCCTCGGGAAAAGAGGGGGGGAAAAGGGGGGGGGGGGAGGGAAGAGGGAGAGGGAGATAAAAAAGGATAAAAAAAACCCACCCAAAAGCCTCATTTCAGCCCAGAGATTAATTCCTAATTTTACTAATGAGCTTATTCCAGGCTGGGAAGAGCCTTTGGGATCAGCAAGGCACAGCTCAGAGGGGAGCCACGGGGTGCCTCCAGAATCCAATTATCCCCCGGGGAGGGGGGAGGGGGGAGGGGGAAATGCCTCAAATCTGCTCATTAGCATCAAAAAAACAACCCCACCCCCACACTAATAAAAGTGGAATCAGGAATTAGAGCCAAGGCTGCTGCTGCTCTGCCACCTCTTCGTGGCACCAGGAGGCAGCAGGCAGGGAGGAGGTGGCAGCAGCTGGCAGCCAGTGCCAGGCCAGCACAGGGGCACTGAAAGCATTTGGGCTGCAATTAGTCTTAGTTCCAGCTCATGGCAGAGAGGGGCTGATGAAAGCCTCCCCCCTGCAGGGGGTTCCAGCCCAGGGGAAAGGCTCTGGAATTCTCCTTCCCGGAGGGAATGAGGCAGGGAAAAAAGGGAGCTGAGCCCTCGGGGGGGGAAGGAGCCCTCGGGGCTGAGCAGGCAGTGGGGAGAGGGAGGGCAAAGGGGGAAGGGAGGAGGAGAGCAAAGGGTGGAGTGAAGGAGAGGAAAGGTGGAAGGAAGGAGAGGAAAGGGTGGAAGGGAGATGGAGAGGAAAGGGTGGAAGGGAGATGGAGAGGAAAGGGTGGGAGGGAGATGGAGAGCAAAGGGTGGAGTGAAGGAGAGGAAAGGTGGAAGGAAGGAGAGGAAAGGGTGGAAGGGAGATGGAGAGGAAAGGGTGGAAGGGAGAAGGAGAGCAAAGGGTGGAAGGGAGAAGGAGAGCAAAGGGTGGAAGGGAGGAGGAGAGCAAAGGGTGGAGTGAAGGAGAGGAAAGGTGGAAGGAAGGAGAGGAAAGGGTGGAAGGGAGATGGAGAGGAAAGGGTGGAAGGGAGAAGGAGAGCAAAGGGTGGAAGGGAGAAGGAGAGCAAAGGGTGGAAGGGAGGAGGAGAGCAAAGGGTGGAAGGGAGAAGGAGAGCAAAGGGTGGAAGGGAGAAGGAGAGCAAAGGGTGGAAGGGAGGAGGAGAGCAAAGGGTGGAGTGAAGGAGAGGAAAGGTGGAAGGAAGGAGAGGAAAGGGTGGAAGGGAGATGGAGAGGAAAGGGTGGAAGGGAGATGGAGAGGAAAGGGTGGAAGGGAGATGGAGAGGAAAGGGTGGAAGGGAGATGGAGAGGAAAGGGTGGGAGGGAGATGGAGAGCAAAGGGTGGGAGGGAGATGGAGAGCAAAGGGTGGAGTGAAGGAGAGGAAAGGGTGGAGTGAAGGAGAGGAAAGGGTGGGAGTGAGATGGAGAGGAAAGGGTGGAAGGGAGATGGAGAGGAAAGGGTGGGAGGGAGATGGAGAGGAAAGGGTGGGAGGGAGATGGAGAGGAAAGGGTGGAAGGGAGATGGAGAGGAAAGGGTGGAAGGGAGATGGAGAGGAAAGGGTGGAAGGGAGATGGAGAGGAAAGGGTGGAAGGGAGATGGAGAGGAAAGGGTGGAAGGGAGATGGAGAGGAAAGGGTGGGAGGGAGATGGAGAGGAAAGGGTGGAGTGAAGGAGAGGAAAGGTGGAAGGAAGGAGAGGAAAGGGTGGAAGGGAGATGGAGAGGAAAGGGTGGGAGGGAGATGGAGAGGAAAGGGTGGGAGGGAGATGGAGAGCAAAGGGTGGGAGGGAGATGGAGAGGAAAGGGTGGAAGGGAGGAGGAGAGGAAAGGGTGGAAGGGAGAAGGAGGCAGCCTGGGAAGGAAACAGCCACGGGGGGGAACAACTCCCCCCGGCCCCCCCAGATCCCAGAGCAAGCCTCAGCCATCCCAGCCCCATGGAATTCCAGCTCTCCAAAGCCCACCCTGAAAGGTTTCCTCACTCTCTGCAGCTCCCTGAGTGGAGGTTGGAGCTGGGGGTGGACAGCCTGGGGAAGGGGAGGCTGAGGGGAGACCTTCTGGGTCTCTGCAGCTCCCTGAGAGGAGGCTGGAGCCGGGGGGGGGGGGGGGTTGAGCTCTGCTGCCAAGGAACGAGGGACAGGACAAGGGGGGAAAGCCTCAGGGGAGGTTCAGGTTGGCCATGAGAAGAAACTTCTCCCCTGCAAGGGATCTCCAAGCCTGGCTCAGGCTGCCCAGGGAGGTGGTGCAGTCCCCACCCCACCCCCGGAGGGGCTTCAGAGGTGCAGAGCTGTGGTGCTGAGGGCCGTGGCTCAGCCCCAGACTTCACAGGGTCAGAGAAGGGTTGGACTTGAAGACCTCGAAGGTCTTTTCCGACCCCAAACCCTTCCAAGACTCCACGGACGGAAACCGAAGGGGCACTGCCCAGGAGGGCTTCGCTGCGTGCCTCAGGTTCTCCTGCTGGCAGAGGGCTGCAGCCCGCCGTGGGCACCGTGCCCGGCTGCTGGCTGGCTCCGGGGCACTCCGTGTCCCCCTCCTGTCCGCCTGCGGTGCCACTTGGTGGCACTCTTGGAGAAGGTTTCTCTGCTCTCTGCCCGTCGGGATCCGGGAGAGGGAGCTCCTGGAAGGCAGCCTGGCAGGATCCTCATTTCCCTGCCTTTGCTCTTCCTCCCCAGCCCTGCCGGCAGCTCTCCTCCCTCCGTGGCGGCCGCTCGGGGCCCTGCTCCTCAGGGAACTCGCCTGCCGGGCTGCGGAGTCCCGGGTGTTGCTCAGGCATCCCCTGCAAGGCAAGAATCCGGCGGCCAAAAATAGCTTTTGCCTGCCAGATTCCTCTGCAGGTGGGGCAGGGCTTGGGAAGGGGCAGAGACAAAGCCCAGAGCTTAAGGGAGTGAGAAAGAGACAGCCGAAGGCAGGGCCCTGACAGGGTAATTAGGGGGGGGAACGGTCCCTGGTCAGCCTGCTCTTGGGGTGTCTCCTCTGGAAGCTGCAGGCTGTCATCCTCAGCTCTATATAAAGATGGCCAAGGGCTGAGCTGCTCCAGGCTCTGCTCCCCAGGCTCACTGCTCTTGGTCTTCACCCAGGTAAGCCTGGACAGGCTCCCCTCAGCCTGCCTGCCCAGGCTGCCCTCACCCTGCCCAGGCACCCCTCACCCTGCCCAGGCACCCCTCACCCTGCCCAGGCTGCCCTCACCCTGCCCAGGCACCCCTCACCCTGCCCAGGCTGCCCTCACCCTGCCCAGGCTCCCCTCACCCTGCCCAGGCTGCCCTCACCCTGCCCAGGCTCCCCTTGCCCTGCTGGTCCTCCCCCCAACCACCTCTCAGCTTCATCCTTCAGCTTCCTCACCCTGTGAGGAGCTTCTTGCTCTCCCTTTCCCTTCCCTGAGGCTGCTCCACTTCCCCTCTGCCCTTCTCTGGCTCTTCTGCCTCCCTCCACCTCTCCACTCGTGTTGGTTAAGAGCAAACCTTCTGCAATCCACCCAACCCAACCCAACCTTCCCCCCTCCCAAGAGGTCTCTTTTTGCCCCTCTTTGCCTCTCCTCAGTTGTGCAGGGAGATGTCCCAGCTCCAGGAGAACATCCACAGCATCATCACTGCCTTCTACCCCAGCAGCAGGGGCGAGGGCAGCTGCAGCCCCCTGAGCAGGGAGGAGCTGAGGCAGCTCATGGAGCAGGAGTTTGAGGATGCAATGGAGGTGAGGACCTGGACCCCCCCACCCCAAGCTGCTGCCCACCATGGGTCTGCTTCGGGCTGGCACTGGGAGCAGGGAGGGGTGGGCAGAGCCAAGCACCTCTTGAGCAGGTGGAGAGGACATCTGGGAAGGGCAGAGATGCCTTCAAAGCCCAGGGGAGAGGGAGAAAGGAGGGGAGAGGGAGAAAGGAGGGGAGAGGGAGGGGAGAGGGGGGGAAGAGGGAGAGGGAGAGAAGAGGGAGAGGGAGGGAAGAGGGAAGAGGGAGAGGGAGAGGGAGAGGGAGAGGGAGAGGGAGAGGGAGAGGGAGAGGGAGAGGGAGGGAAGAGGGAGAGGGAGGGAAGAGGGAGAGGGAGAGGGAGAGGGAGAGGGAGAGGGAGAGGGAGAGGGAGAGGGAGAGGGAGAGGGAGAGGGAGAGGGAGAGGGAGAGGGAGAGGGAGAAGGGAGAAAGAGGGGGAGAGGAGACAGAGAAGGAGGGGGAGAGGGAGAAGGGGGTGGAGGTTCTTCACCCTCAGCTTGGAGAGCTTGGGGTGGGGAGCAGCCTGGGGCAGGAGGGGCTGGGGGCAGGGGGCTGGGGGTTTCGGGGGGGGGGGGTTCTGCCCTGAGGCTGCTCGACCGCTCCGGGGGGGGCGCGCTGCCAACAACTTCACCTCCCCAGAGCCCCCAGGACCCCACCACTGTCACCAAGGTGCTGTGCTTCCTGGCCGACGACAGCAGCTGCAGGGTTGACTTCAGGGAGCTGCTCAGCCTGGTGTTCCGGGTGGCCAAGGCTTGCTACCAGCCGCGGCCGCCGCCGCCGGGGGCTGCTCCGGAGCCGGCAGCGCCGGGGAAGGCAGCGGGGGAGCGGCTGCCGCCGCGGCGCTCCCGGGGGAGGACCTCTCCCGAGCCCCAGCTCCCCGAGCGGGCTCTGAGCAAGCAGGACCCTGAGGCGGCAGGGCAGGACCCTGAGATACCAAAGCAGGACCCAGAGACAGCAGAGCAGGAGCCTGAGGCAGCAGGGCAGGACCCTGAGAACTACCAAAGCCAGGAGGCTCAGACAGCAGAGCAGGACCCTGAGACCCCAGAGCAGGACCCAGAGACAGCAGAGCAGGACCCTGAGACAGCAGAGCAGGATCCTGAGACAGCAGAGCAGGACCCTGAGACAGCAGAGCAGGACCCAGAGACATCAGAGCAGGACCCTGAGACATCAGAGCAGGACCCTGAGACAGCAGAGCAGGACCCTGAGACCCCAGAGCAGGACCCAGAGACAGCAGAGCAGGACCCTGAGGCAGCAGAGCAGGACCCTGAGAACTACCAAAGCCAGGAGGCTCAGACAGCAGAGCAGGACCCTGAGACAGCAGAGCAGGATCCTGAGATACCAGAGCAGGACCCAGAGAACCATCAAAGCCAGGAGGCTGAGGCAGCAGAGCAGGAGCAGGACCCACAGCAGGAGGATGGCACTGAAGCACCAGGAGGGGATCCAGAGGTGGATGAGGTGCTGGACACTGCAGCTCCAGGGCAGGGCAGAAGTGAGGCTGAAGAGGCTGAGACACCAAAGCAGGAACTCAAACCCTGCGAGGTCCAAGAGGGACCAGGGGAAGGCTCAGGCCACCCTGAGAGAGAGGCAGCAGAGCAGGACCTGAGCTTTGCCTCTGAGACACAAGGCAGAGACCCAAACAACCAGAGCCAGGTCTGCAAGGGCCCTTGGCAGGACCCCAGCCTCGGTGAGCCCCAGAAGCTGCTGCCCCAACAGGGGGGGGGTCCAAGCCCCTGCTGGGATGCCAAGGCCTGGGGGCTGTGCCAGGAGGCAGCTTTGCAGCAGCTCCCTGACTCCAAGGAGCTGGAGCAGGGGCAAAGGGAGGCAGAGGCCCCACCTCGCCCAGCTCAGCACCAAGGAGATGCTCAGCACCAGAGACAGCCTGCAATGGAGCAGCAGCTGCTGCAGCCTCTGTGCCAGTGGCCACCACAGCAGGGGTAAAGGCTGCAGCAAGCCCTGGGAGGCTGCTGGGACCTCCTGCCCAGCCCCACTCTGGGCTTTGCTTTCCTCTCTGCCAGCTCTCTGCCACTTCCTTCCCGGGTGCTGAGCTCTAGCATGAGCCCAGCCCTTCCCCCCTGCTCTCTGCCTGTGCAAGCAAAGCAATAAAGCTGAAGGAAAGCAGCAACTCAGTGTCCTGCTGGGGTGTGCCAGGGTGCAGAAAGATGCCAGCATGGCCTGAGGAGGGGCAGAGGACCTCAGTGTCCTGCTGGGGTGTGCCAGGGGGCAGGAAGCTGCCAGCATGGCCTGAGGAGGGGCAGAGGACCTCAGTGTCCTGCTGGGGTGTGCCAGGGGGCAGGAAGCTGCCAGCATGGCCTGAGGAGGGGCAGAGGACCTCAGTGTCCTGCTGGGGTGTGCCAGGGGGCAGGAAGCTGCCAGCATGGCCTGAGGAGGGGCAGAGGACCTCAGTGTCCTGCTGGGGTGTGCCAGGGGGCAGCCAGCAGCCAGCATGGCCTGAGGAGGGGCTGAGGACCTCAGTGTCCTTCCAGGTGGCTGCAGGGATGGCTGCAGAAGTTCAGAAGGGTCTTGGATCCTCAAGTCCAGCCATTAAGAGCTGACATCCAAAGCATGAACCAGCAGAGCCCATCTCAAACTCAGTTCAGGTCCCTCCTTGGGCCACATCTCAGAGCATGGCTCAGGCTGGAAGGGACCTCAGAGCTCATCTGCTCTGCCCCCCTGCCGTGGGCAGGGACACCTCTCAGCTAGACTCAGCTGCCCAAGGCCTCCTCCAGCCTGGCCTTGAACACCTCCAGGTGGCCTCCCTGGGGCACCACAGCCTCTCCCCCAGCCTCACACTGCAGAGCTGCTTCCCCAGCTCCAGCCAGGAGCCCGTGGGGATGGGGCTGACTGGGAGGGGTGAAGTCAGAGGGCTTCATCAGGAGGGTCAGAGGTGCTGCACCACCCCAGGCTGCCTGATGCCCAGCCTGGTTCCCCCCACTGCTGCCCTCTCAGCCACCATCAGCAGCTGACAATGCCCCCACAGGGAGCCACAGGCTGCACAGGGGCTGAAGCCACTCCCATGGGACACCCCCCCCCCCCCAAGGATGCCAGCAGCTGCTGGGTGCTGAACCAGAGAGGCCAAGGCTTCCAACCTGCCCCCAGATGTCCCTCACCCGAAGTGACTCAGTGTCCTCCACCTCGGCAGCGAGGCCACCACTGCCCCACTGCTGCTGGATTCCTTCTGAGCCACATCATGATGGCCCTGGACAGGGCCAGGAGCTGCATTTCATCATCTGTCAGTCAAACCAAACACCAACAGCAAGGCACAAGCCCAAAACAAACTCAGCCCAAGACCCAACTCAGCTCCAAACCCAAACTCAGCTCCAAACCCAAACTCAGCCCAAAACCAAACTCAGCTCCAACACCAAACTCAGCTCCAAACTCAGCTCCAAACTCAGCTCCAAAACCCAAACTCAGCTCCAAACTCAGCTCCAACACCAAACTCAGCTCCAAACTCAGCTCCAACACCCAAACTCAGCTCCAAAACCCAAACTCAGCTCCAAAGCCCAACTCAGCTCCAAAGCCCAACTCAGCTCCAACACCAAACTCAGCTCCAAAGCCCAACTCAGCTCCAACACCAAACTCAGCTCCAAACTCAGCTCCAACACCAAACTCAGCTCCAAAGCCCAACTCAGCTCCAACACCAAACTCAGCTCCAAACTCAGCTCCAAACCCAAACTCAGCTCCAAACTCAGCTCCAAACCCAAACTCAGCTCCAAAACCCAAACTCAGGTCCAAAGTCAGCTCCAAACCCAAACTCAGCTCCAAACTGAGCTCCAAAGTGAGCTCCAACAGCAAACTCAGCTCTAAACTCAGCTCCAAACCCAAACTCAGCTCCAAACCCAAACTCAGCCCCAACACCAAACTCAGCTCCAAACTCAGCTCCAACACCAAACTCAGCTCCAAAACCCAAACTCAGCTCCAAAGTCAGCTCCAAACCCAAACTCAGCTCCAAACTGAGCTCCAAACTCAGCTCCAACAGCAAACTCAGCTCCAAACTCAGCTCCAACACCAAACTCAGCTCCAAACCCAAACTCAGCTCCAAACTCAGCTCCAACACCAAACTCAGCTCCAAACCCAAACTCAGCTCCAACACCAAACTCAGCTCCAAACCCAAACTCAGCTCCAACACCAAACTCAGCTCCAAACTCAGCTCCAAACTCAGCTCCAACACCAAACTCAGCTCCAACACCAAACTCATCTCCATTCCCCCTGGAGCCACTGCCCCAGATGCTGCACTGGGCTGAGCCCCAAGCTCCCTGCTGCCCAGAGCCCTTCCATCAGCTTCTGGGGGGGGGACTTCCTTTTTTCCCCCCCAAGAGAGGTCTCAGGTAGAGGTTTGTCCCTGAGGTCTTCTGCTGCTCAGCTCTGGAGTGAGGGCTGAACCCCCTAAATCCCCCCAAGCCCAGCCTGGGGAGGCTGGGAGGGAACCTCTGCAGAGCATCTCCTGCTCCCTCCCCTGCTCCAGCAGCTTGCCCAGGGGCACAGTGCCCGGGGTGGGGTTGGAAGCTCTCCACACCAGGAGGCTCCACAGCACTGGGATGGTGCTGAGGGGCCTGGAGCAGCTCTGGGAGGAGCAAAGGCTGAGAGCTGCCTGAGGCTGAGAGCCCTGGAGGAGAGCAGCCCCAGAGGGGAGCTGAGCAGTGCTCAGCAAGAGCTCAAGGGTGGGGGGCAAGAGGCTGGGGCCAGCCTCTGCTCGGTGGTGCCCAGGGGCACAAAGTAGAGCCCAGGAGCTTCCACCAGGAGAAACTTCTTGGCTTGGAGGCTTCAGAGCCCAGAGAGGTTGTGGAGAGCTTCCAATCCCCCCCCCCCCGGACACTGTGCCCCCTGGGGGGAGCCCTGCTTGGGGCAGGGGGAGAGGGGGGGTGTGCAGGAGCTGCTCTCCAGAGGTTCCCTTCCCACCTGGACCTCTCTGTGACTCTGTGCCTGGCCCCAGCCTGCCCTTCCCTCTTCCTGCATCCCTCCCTCTGCTCTGCTGGGTGGGAGGAGGGGGGGGGGGGGGGAAGGAGGGGAGGTGGGATGGGATTAGTGCCTGGTCAGAGGCCACCAAACCACACCATAGGACTCTAATTTTCCTAATAACCCCAATCCAGCCGAAAATTACAGCTGCCCAGGGCTGTCATTAGCCCTGCAGCTGGGCTGTAATTTGCCCTTTTAATGGGGGGGGAGGGGAGAAGGGGGGGGGGGGGGCAGGGAAGGGAAGGGGGAGGGGGGGAAAAAAAAGAAGGAGCTGAAAGAAAAAAATGAAGTGAGGTAGGGTGAGGAAGGCCTTTGGTGTGCACCTCTCTGAGTGTCCCCAAGGTGTTACCAGCACTAATTAATTAGGGCTCCTACACCCAGGATGAGAGATGAGCCACTCCCCCCCCCCACCCCACCCCCCCCCCAGGCTGTGTGACAAGTTCATGCTCCAGCAGCTCTCTGCCATGGCTCCCTGGCACAGCTCCACAGCCCTCAGGGGCAGGCTTGGGGGCTCCCTGGCACAGCTCCACAGCCCTCAGGGGCAGGCTTGGGGGCTCCCTGGTCTGCTCTGCATCCTGGGAGAAGCTTGAGGGGGGAGAGGGGGGGGAAAGGAAGGAGCTTGAGGAGGGCAGACAGAGCCTGGGGAGGAGGGAGAAATTCCTCCCAGGGAGGAGGTGGAAGCCAGAGGAGAGGAGTCTGAGCCTGGGAGGAGGAAGAAATTCCTCCCAGGGAGGAGGCTGAAGCTTGAGGAGAGGAGATTGAAGCTTGAGGAGAGGACATTGAGCCTGGGGAGGAGGGAGAAATTCCTACCCAGGGAGCAGGTGGAAGCTTGAGGAGAGGACATTGAAGCTTGAGGAGAGGACATTGAGCCTGGGGAGGAGGAAGAAATTCCTCCCAGGGAGGAGGTGGAAGCCAGAGGAGAGGACATTGAAGCTTGAGGAGAGGACATTGAGCCTGGGGAGGAGGGAGAAATTCCTCCCAGGGAGGAGGTGGAAGCCAGAGGAGAGGATTGAAGCTTGAGGAGAGGATTGAAGCTTGAGGAGAGGAGATTGAGCCTGGGGAGGAGGAAGAAATTCCTACCCAGGGAGCAGGTGGAAGCTTGAGGAGAGGACATTGAAGCTTGAGGAGAGGACATTGAGCCTGGGGAGGAGGGAGAAATTCCTCCCAAGGAGCAGGTGGAAGCCAGAGGAGAGGATTGAAGCTTGAGGAGAGGATTGAAGCTTGAGGAGAGGAGATTGAGCCTGGGGAGGAGGAAGAAATTCCTACCCAGGGAGCAGGTGGAAGCTTGAGGAGAGGACATTGAAGCTTGAGGAGAGGACATTAAGCCTGGGGAGGAGGAAGAAATTCCTCCCAGGGAGGAGATTGAAGCTTGAGGAGAGGAGATTGAGCCTGAGAAGGAGGAAGAAATTCCTCCCAGGGAGGAGGTGGAAGCCAGAGGAGAGGAGATTGAGCCTGGGAGGAGGGAGAATTTCCTCCTAGGGAGGGTTGGGAGAGCCTGGCACAGGCTGCCCAGGGAGGTCCTGGGTGTTCAGGGCAGGGGACAACCACTGCCAGCTCTGAGCAGGGCCTCAACTCAGAGCATTGGGCTGGAAGGGAGCCTAGAAGGTCCCCTGCAGTGAGCAGGATGAGAGGCAAGGGGCTGAGGCTTGAGGAGAGGAGATTGAGCCTGGGGAGGAGGGAGAATTTCCTCCCAGGGAGGGTTGGGAGAGCCTGGCACAGGCTGCCCAGGGAGGTCCTGGGTGTCCCCTCCCTGGAGGTGCTCAAGGGCCAGGCTGGATGAGGCCCTGGGCAAGCTGGGCTGGGGGGAGCTGTCCCTGCCCATGGCAGGGGGCTGGAGCTGGCTGGGCTTCAAGGTCCCTTCCAACCCAACCCATTCCCTGGAGCCATGGCAGTGCCTTGGCCGTGGTTGGGTTGCTCTGGGCTGGGGGCCAAGGAGTGGGGGCCAGTGGGGGCACAGGGGTGATGCCCATGCTGGAGAAGGAGGAGGACCTTCCAGCTGGGCTGCTGGGAGCCTGAAGATCATCCAGCCCCAAGCCCCCTGCCCTGGGCTGACCTTCAAGGTCCTTTCCAACCCAACTCACTGCACGAGTGCCTTGAGCAGCCTGGGCTGGGGGCCTGGAGCCTTTGAGGTCCCTTCCCAACCCAACCCAGTCCATGAGCCTCTGACTGAAGGAGCTGTTTGGTTTCTGCTGTCAAAAGGTGAAGGCAAAGGGGGCTGGGAAGCACAGCAAGAGCTGCTGAGGGCAGCCAGCTGAAGAGTCAGCATGGGCCAAGCTCTCAAGCAGGGAGGTTCCTGCTGTCCCCCTCACAGCTCCATGGAGTTCCTTTGCTTGGAGGAGGTCTTTAAGGTCATCCAGGCCAACCCCTGACACCAGCAGTTTGGAGGCCAAGCAGAGCTGAGCTGAAAGCCACTGCTGGGAGACCTCCAGGTGGCCCAAGGCTTTGGTCTGGCTTCTCCCAACCGTTCCTTAGGAGGCTTCTCCTTGGCACCAGCCCTCAGCTGCCTGCAGGCTTCAGCACTTCAAAGCCTCCTGCTGGGGGTTGAGGTGGCAGAACACCCCCCAAAAAAGAGAGCTCCTGGAGAGAAACCCTCCCCAAGGCCCTGCTCTGGCAGGGGTGGGGGTGGGGGGCTTGGAGGGGGTGACCTCCAGAGGTCCTTCCCAACCTCTGCCACAAGCCAAGCCCTGGAGGTCTCTGCTGCCCTCCTGCGCTTCGCCCCTTGGCGCCAGGCTGAGGTCTCCCTCCTGCCCTTCAGGCAGCAAAACCTTCACCCAGAGCCCTCTGACCCGGTGGCCAAGGTGCTGAAGGGGCTTGGAGGCTGCCCAGGGAGGCTCAGCAGCCCTGGGAGGCGGTGGGGGAGGCTCAGCAGCCCTGGGAGGCAGTGGGGGAGGCTCAGCAGCCCAGGGAGGCGGTGGGGGAGGCTCAGCAGCCCTGGGAGGCAGTGGGGGAGGCTCAGCAGCCCTGGGAGGCGGTGGGGGAGGCTCAGCAGCCCTGGGAGGCAGTGGGGGAGGCTCAGCAGCCCAGGGAGGCAGTGGGGGAGGCTCAGCAGCCCTGGGAGGCGGTGGGGGAGGCTCAGCAGCCCTGGGAGGCAGTGGGGGAGGCTCAGCAGCCCTGGGAGGCAGTGGGGGAGGCTCAGCAGCCCTGGGAGGCAGTGGGGGAGGCTCAGCAGCCCAGGGAGGCGGTGGGGGAGGCTCAGCAGCCCAGGGAGGCGGTGGGGGAGGCTCAGCAGCCCTGGGAGGCGGTGGGGGAGGCTCAGCAGCCCTGGGAGGCGGTGGGGGAGGCTCAGCAGCCCTGGGAGGCGGTGGGGGAGGCTCAGCAGCCCTGGGAGGCGGTGGGGGAGGCTCAGCAGCCCTGGGAGGCAGTGGGGGAGGCTCAGCAGTCCTGGAGGCACTGGAGACACCTCGTGGCCAGGAGCCGGTTGGGTGGCCCCGGGGGGGCTCCAAGCTCCCAAAGGCTTTTCCCAGCCCAAAGCAGGGCAAGGAAAGCAGGACCCCCCCTCTGGGGCTGAGGCAGCAAAGGGGACGGTGGAGGAAGAGCCTGGGTGCGATTCACCTGCCGGCAGCGACCTCCTCCCACCCTCCTGCCCACCTCCCCCAGCCCCCAGCCCCGCGGCTCCATCCTGCCAGCCCTGCAGGCAAGAGCCGGGCAGAGGCACCTCTGCCACCCTCCCATTAGAGACTCATTAACTTCGGATCGACTTGAAAGCCGCCACAGATCGCTCCAAACACCTCCTGGGCTGCCAGCAGCCCCGTAAAAGAACTTTACAGGGCGAGGTGGAGGCCAGCAGGGCCTGGATTGCCACACGGCAGCAAAGCTATTTCGGGGTTAAAATGATAGGGAAGGGGAATGATAAGTGAAAGAACTCGTTTGAGGACGTGGAGGTGCAGCTGGGCTTGGCCCAGGGATGAATCAGGGACAGCGTCCACAAAGGGGCAGGCTCCTGGCTGCAGCCCCAGCCAGGGACCCTATAAAAGCACCCAGGTCCTCCAAGCACCCCACAACGGCTCCACAGGAACCCCCAACTCCAGCCCCTGGGTGCACTTGGGTGAGTTGCTCCTGGGAGCTCTGCCCTGAAGGAGCTGGGCTTGGGCAGCCTGGAGAGGAGAGAAGGCTCCAAGGGGGGACCTCAGGGCAGCCTGGAGAGGAGAGAAGGCTCCAAGGGGGGACCTCAGGGCAGCCTGGAGAGGAGAAGGCTCCAGGGGGGACCTCAGGGCTGCCTGGAGAGGAGAAGGCTCCAGGGGGGACCTCAGGGCAGCCTGGAGAGGAGAAGGCTCCAAGGGGGACCTCAGGGCTGCCTGGAGAGGAGAAGGCTCCAAGGGGGACCTCAGGGCAGCCTGGAGAGGAGAAGGCTCCAGGGGGGACCTCAGGGCAGCCTGGAGAGGAGAAGGCTCCAGGGGGGACCTCAGGGCTGCCTGGAGAGGAGAAGGCTCCAAGGGGGACCTCAGGGCAGCCTGGAGAGGAGAAGGCTCCAAGGGGGACCTCAGGGCTGCCTGGAGAGGAGAAGGCTCCAAGGGGGACCTCAGGGCTGCCTGGAGAGGAGAGAAGGCTCCAAGGGGGACCTCAGGGCTGCCTGGAGAGGAGAAGGCTCCAAGGGGGACCTCAGGGCTGCCTGGAGAGGAGAAGGCTCCAAGGGGGACCTCAGGGCTGCCTGGAGAGGAGAAGGCTCCAAGGGGGACCTCAGGGCAGCCTGGAGAGGAGAAGGCTCCAGGGGGGACCTAAGGGCAGCCTGGAGAGGAGAAGGCTCCAGGGGGGACCTCAGGGCTGCCTGGAGAGGAGAAGGCTCCAAGGGGGACCTCAGGGCAGCCTGGAGAGGAGAAGGCTCCAGGGGGGACCTCAGGGCAGCCTGGAGAGGAGAAGGCTCCAAGGGGGGACCTCAGGGCAGCCTGGAGAGGAGAAGGCTCCAAGGGGGACCTCAGGGCTGCCTGGAGAGGAGAAGGCTCCAAGGGGGACCTCAGGGCAGCCTGGAGAGGAGAAGGCTCCAAGGGGGACCTCAGGGCAGCCTGGAGAGGAGAAGGCTCCAAGGGGGACCTCAGGGCTGCCTGGAGAGGAGAGAAGGCTCCAAGGGGGACCTCAGGGCTGCCTGGAGAGGAGAGAAGGCTCCAGGGGGGACCTCAGGGCAGCCTGGAGAGGAGAAGGCTCCAGGGGGGACCTCAGGGCTGCCTGGAGAGGAGAAGGCTCCAGGGGGGACCTCAGGGCTGCCTGGAGAGGAGAAGGCTCCAAGGGGGACCTCAGGGCAGCCTGGAGAGGAGAAGGCTCCAGGGGGGACCTCAGGGCAGCCTGGAGAGGAGAAGGCTCCAAGGGGGACCTCAGGGCTGCCTGGAGAGGAGAAGGCTCCAGGGGGGACCTCAGGGCAGCCTGGAGAGGAGAAGGCTCCAAGGGGGACCTCAGGGCTGCCTGGAGAGGAGAAGGCTCCAGGGGGGACCTCAGGGCAGCCTGGAGAGGAGAAGGCTCCAAGGGGGACCTCAGGGCTGCCTGGAGAGGAGAAGGCTCCAAGGGGGACCTCAGGGCAGCCTGGAGAGGAGAAGGCTCCAGGGGGGGACCTCAGGGCTGCCTGGAGAGGAGAAGGCTCCAAGGGGGACCTCAGGGCAGCCTGGAGAGGAGAGAAGGCTCCAAGGGGGACCTCAGGGCAGCCTGGAGAGGAGAAGGCTCCAGGGGGGGACCTCAGGGCTGCCTGGAGAGGAGAAGGCTCCAGGGGGGACCTCAGGGCAGCCTGGAGAGGAGAAGGCTCCAGGGGGGACCTCAGGGCTGCCTGGAGAGGAGAAGGCTCCAGGGGGGACCTCAGGGCAGCCTGGAGAGGAGAAGGCTCCAAGGGGGACCTCAGGGCAGCCTGGAGAGGAGAAGGCTCCAGGGGGGACCTCAGGGCTGCCTGGAGAGAAGGCTCCAAGGGGGACCTCAGGGCAGCCTGGAGAGGAGAAGGCTCCAAGGGGGACCTCAGGGCAGCCTGGAGAGGAGAAGGCTCCAGGGGGGACCTCAGGGCAGCCTGGAGAGGAGAAGGCTCCAAGGGGGGACCTCAGGGCAGCCTGGAGAGGAGAGAAGGCTCCAAGGGGGACCTCAGGGCAGCCTGGAGAGGAGAAGGCTCCAGGGGGGACCTCAGGGCTGCCTGGAGAGGAGAAGGCTCCAAGGGGGGACCTCAGGGCAGCCTGGAGAGGAGAAGGCTCCAAGGGGGACCTCAGGGCTGCCTGGAGAGGAGAAGGCTCCAGGGGGGACCCCAGAGCTGCCCCCCAGCACCTGGAGGGAAGGCTGCAGAGGGACTCTGCATGAAGGGGGCTGAGGCAAGCCCAGGGGGAAGGGTTTGGGGCTGAGGCAGAGCAGGGTTGGAGTGGAGCTGAGGGAGAACACTTCAGCCCCGGGGTGAGGAGGCTCTGGAGAGAGAGGCTGTGGCTGCCTCCTGCCTGGGGGTGCTCAGGGCCAGGCTGGATGAGGCCCTGGAGCAGCCGGGGCTGGCTGAGAGCTGTCCCCGGGCAGGGCAGGAGGTTGGAGCAGGAGAGCTCTGAGCTCCCTTTCCACCCCGAGCCACGCTGGGAGCCTTTGCCAGCCGCCTCAGGTTCTCCCTGGGGGCTTCTCAGGCTGGGGGCTGGGTGGGCAGGGGGTCCCCCGGGCTCCCCCCCCCACCCCTGCAGCAGGCACAGCTGGCCAGCTGTGCTGCCCTGCAGCTGCAGCCGGGGCCGTGCCTCGCCGCACGTTACCCAGGCCGCCAGGGCACAGCTTCCCCAGCTGCACCCCAAGATCCCAGCCCTGATAGCAGCCTTGGGGATCCTCTGAGCAGGGAAGGAAAGCAGGAGGTGGCTTCTGAGGTTTGCAGGCTCACAGCTCCAGCCAGGAGCTCCCAGGGAGGAGCTGAGCCCCAGGGGACCTGGCCCAGGGCTCTCTGCTGGCTTGGAGCAGCAGAGAGGAGGGCTGGGGGTGGGGGGCAGCCCTGGGGAGCAGAGCACAGGGCCAGAGGAGGCCAAGCTGGGGGAGATCAGCCTGGAGGGGAGGAAGGCTCCAGGGAGAGCTTCCAGGGCTGAGCAGAAAGCTGGGGACAGAGTCTGGAGCAGGGCAGGACAAGGGGGGAGCTGGTTTGGAAGTGCAAGAGGGGAGCTGGAGGGTGGAGGGAAGGAGCAATTGGTGCTGCTGTTAGACATCCCCTGCCTCACCTGCTAGACACTGCTGCACCCCAGAGCCAAGCTGAGGCAGCAGCAAGGGTCCTGGGAACAGCAGCAGCTGCTGCAGCCCCCTGAGGAGGGCTTCTTGGGCACCTCCTGAGCCAGCAGCCCCCTGAGGAGGGCTTCTTGGACACCTCCTGAGCCAGCAGCCCCCTGAGGAGGGCTTCTTGGGCACCTCCTGGGTCAACAGGCCCCTGAGGAGGGGTTCTTGGGCACCTCCTGGGTCAGCAGCCCCCTGAGGAGGGCTTCTTGGACACCTCCTGAGCCAGCAGCCCCCTGAGGAGGGCTTCTTGGGCACCTCCTGAGCCAGCAGCCCCCTGAGGAGGGGTTCTTGGGCACCTCCTGGGCCAACAGCCCCCTGAGGAGGGGTTCTTGGGCACCTCCTGGGCCAGCAGCCCCCTGAGGAGGGGCTCTTGGGCACCTCCTGGGCCAGCAGCCCCCTGAGGAGGGGCTCTTGGGCACCTCCTGAGCCAGCAGCCCCATGAGGAGGGGCTCTTGGGCACCTCCTGGGCCAGCAGCCCCCTGAGGAGGGGCTCTTGGGCACCTCCTGGGCCAGCAGCCCCCTGAGGAGGGCTTCTTGGGCACCTCCTGGGCCAGCAGCCCCCTGAGGAGGGGCTCTTGGGCACCTCCTGGGCCAGCAGCCCCCTGAGGAGGGGCTCTTGGGCGCCTCCTGAGCCAGCTGCTCCCTGCAATCCGTGACCGCAGGCACCCTGCCCTCCCCTGCCCAGCATCACTCACCCACGTCAGCAGGCAGGCTGCAGGGCACTCCCCATGCCACCAAAACCCCAGGGGACAGGAAAGCCTTCCCATGGATGCATAGACAGGGTTGGGTTGGGTTGGATTGGGTTGGGTTGGATTGGGTTGGGTTGGGTAGGGTTGGGTTGAACTGGGTTGGGTTGGGTAGGGTTGCATTGGGTTGGGTTGGAAGGGACCTTGAAGCTCAGCCAGCTCCAACCCCCCCTGCCATGGCCTGGGACACCTCCCCTCAGCCCAGGCCTCATCCAGCCTGGCCTTGAGCTCCTCCAGGGAGTGGGCAGCCAGAGCCTCCCTGGGCAGCCTGGGGGCAGAGGCTCCCTGGGCAGCCTGTGCCAGGCTCTCCCCAGCCTCCCTCTCAAGGCTTTCTTCCTCCTCTCCACTCTCAGTCTCCTCTCTCCCAGCTCCAAGCCATTGTCCCTCCTCCTGGCACCCCCAGCCCTTGTCCCAAGTCCCTCCCCAGCTCTCCTGGAGCTCCTTCAGGCACTGGAAAGCTGCTCTGAGGTCTCCCTGGAGCCTTCTCTTCTCCAGGCTGCACAGCCCCAACCTGGCCCCACAGGGGAGGGTCTGCAGCCCTCTGCTCATCCTGGTGGCCTCCTCTGAAGCCCCTCCAACAGCTCTGTGTCCTTCTCATGCTGGGGGCAGCAGGGCTGTGGTGAAGCAGAGCTGGCTCTGGCCCTGCAGTGAACCCCCCACGGTGGCACCCAGCGCCCCCAGGTCCCCTCCTGACGCTCAGAGGAAGCAAATCTCCCACCCTGAGGCCTCCTCCCTCCTCCTTCTTGCAGGTTTGCTTGAGTCTGCAGGACAATGCCTGGCTTCTTGGACAGCATTGCCACCATCATTGGCCTCTTCCACAAGCATGCCAAGGAAGATGGAGGCTGCTCCAGCCTCAGCAGGAGGAGGATGAAGGAGCTCATCGAGGAGGAGTTTGCAGATGTCATAGCTGTGAGTGCTGCTGCCAGGGGCTGCAGGCCAGGGCTGGGCTGGAGGGACCACAACATCTCCTTATGAGAGTGGGATGGGGAGGAAGGCTCAAGAGGGCCTGGGAGCTACTGGGGAGGGTGCAGGGGAGGCTGGGAAGGTGCTGAAGCAGCTCTGGGAGGAGCAAAGGCTGAGAGCTGCCTGGGGCTGAGAGCCTGGAGGAGAGCAGCCCCAGAGGGGAGCTGAAGGCTGGGAGGGGGGGCAAGGGGCTGGCATCTGCCCAGGGGTGCCCAGGGCCAAGGGACTGGGGCTGGCATCTGCCCAGGGGTGCCCAGGGCCAAGGGGCTGGGGCTGGCATCTGCCCAGGGCTGCCCAGGGAGGCCAAGGGGCTGGGGCTGGCATCTGCCCAGGGCTGCCCAGGGCCAAGGGGCACAGAGTGGAGCCCAGGAGGGGGAAAGCTGTTTGGGCTGAGGCTGCTGGAGGCCTGGAGCAGGCTGAGCCCAGAGAGGTTGTGGAGAGCTTCCAACCCCTCCCTGGGCACTGTGCCCCCCTGGGCAAGCTGCTGGGGGGAGCCCTGCTGGGGCAGGGGGGGTGCAGGAGCTGCTCTCCAGAGGTTCCCTTCCCACCTCAGCCTTCCTGTGTGACATGGATCAAATGCCACCGAGGTGCTGTGCTGCTGGGCAGGCAGCAGCTGTCCCCTTGCCTGTGTTTCCCTGGGGAGGGGCAGAAGGGTGACCTCTCCTCCTCCCTTCCCTGCCTTTCCCCTGCAGAAGCCACAGGACCCTCAGACAGTTGAGAAGATTCTGCAGTTCCTGGAGTGGGAGGGGGATGGGAAAATCGACTTCACCGAGTACCTGCTCTTGGTGTTCAAAGTGGCCAGGGCCTGCTACTGGTACCTGCCCAAGGGCCCAACCCTGCTGCAAAGAACCAAGCTGACAGCCCCCAGCAAGTCCCTCCAGGAAGCTGAAATCAAGAGCAGGGGCAGCCGTCGGCAGCTCCAGGAGGAAGAAGAAGGAACCCAGGAGAGCAACCACCCCCGGGGCGAAGCGGAGCTGCAACGAGGCACCAGGGTCAACGAGCTGGAGAGGCTTGAGGCAAGCAGGGGACAGCGCCAGCGACGGAACCAAGGCGGCAGAGACGACACCGAGCGAAGCAACGAGCAGGAGGAGCTCCGAGAGGAACGCAGCCGGCAGCCCCCGGAGGCAGCCAGGGGAGAGGCAGAGCTCAGCAGGCACAGCAGCAGAGCTGGGCTGCGGGCAGAGGAGAGGCGACAGCGAGAGAGGGCTGGTCCGGAGGAGCTGGGAGACGTGAGGAGGTGCAGCCGGGGCTGCGAACCTCAACCACGGCCGGACCGGTGGGGTGGCCATGGGCCACAGGAGCTGGCGTGGCCGGCACAGCATCAAAGAAGCCAATGGCCACAAGAAGCAGATAGAAGAAGGTCCAACCAGCCACGTAGAGAGCAGAGAAGCCGCTACCTGCTACGTGAGCCGGACCAAAGAGCAGCCGAAGGCAGCAGCCGGGAGCCCGAGAGCCTGGCCCGGGGACGCCCGCACCAGGCACGCCTGGAGGAGCCGCTAGGGTTCGACCGCAGCTGCTGCGAGCCGCAGAGGCAAGTCCCGGAGCAGGAGGAGATCCAGCAACAGGAGGCTGACTACGAGGAAAGCGAGAGAGAAATCCGGGAGGATCAGGAGTGGGAGGAACGAGCTGATGGAAGGAGGAGGGACGGGAGGAGGAACAGGGAACGGGAGCTGGACCTGGAGGGCTACGAGCGCCGCAGCCGGGAGACAGAACAGAGGGAAGAGCAACGATCCAGGAGAGAGAAAGGAGATGGAGAAAGGAGGCAACGAGAGTCAGAGAGGTACGAGAGGAGACGAGAGGCTGAGAGGGCAGCAGCTGAAGCTGATGTGAGGATCCACCGTGAATCCCGGCAGCTGGAGCCCGTTGAGGAGGTCGTGGAAAGGAGAGACCGTGCCCGTGTCCGGGAAGATCTAGAGGATGAGAGGAGGATCAGAGTGGACCGAGAGAGATCAGAGCCTGTGCGGGAGAGGAGAGTCGACCGGGATGGGGAGCTGGTCCTGGAGGGCTACGAACGCCAGGTCCGAGAGAGGCGAGAAAGGGAAGAGCAACGATCCAGGACAGTCCAAAGAGACAGAAGGGAGCCTGAAGATGGTGAAAGGAGGCAACGAGAGTCAGAGAGGTACGAGAGGAGACGAGAGGCTGAGAGAGCAGCAGCTGAAGCTGATGTCAAGATCCATCGAGAGTCCCAGCAGCTGGAGCCAGTTGAGGAGGTCGTGGAAAGGAGAGACCGTGCCCGTGTCCGGGAAGATCTAGAGGAGGACAGGAGGCTCAGAGTGGACCGAGACAGATCAGAGCCTGTGCGGGAGAGGAGAATCGACCAGGAACGGGAGCTAGAGCTGCAGGGCTATGAGCGCCGCATCCGGGAGACACAGGAGAGGGAAGAGCAACGATCCAGGAGAGAGAGAGGAGATGGAGAAAGGAGACAGCGAGAGTCAGAGAGGTACGAGAGGAGACGAGAGGCTGAGAGGGCAGCAGCTGAAGCTGATGTGAGGATCCACCGTGAATCCCGGCAGCTGGAGCCAGTTGAGGAAGTCGTGGAAAGGAGAGACCGTGTCCGGGAAGATCTAGAGGAGGAGAGGAGGATCAGAGTGGACCGAGAGAGATCAGAGCCTGTGCGGGAGAGGAGAATCGACAGGCAACGGGAGCTGGACCTGGAGGGCTACGAACGCAGCATCCGGGAGACACAGGAGAGGGAAGAGCAACGATCCAGGGCCGTCCAGAGAGACAGAAGGGAGCCTGAAGATGGTGAAAGGAGACAGCGAGAGTCAGAGAGGTACGAGAGGAGACGAGAGGCTGAGAGAGCAGCAGCTGAAGCTGATGTGAGGATCCACCGTGAATCCCGGCAGCTGGAGCCAGTTGAGGAGGTCGTGGAAAGGAGAGACCGTGCCCGTGTCCGGGAAGGTCTGGAGGATGAGAGGAGGATCAGAGTGGACCGAGAGAGATCAGAGCCTGTGCGGGAGAGGAGAATCGACCAGGAACGGGAGCTAGAGCTGCAGGGCTATGAGCGCCGCATCCGAGAGACACAGGAGAGAGAAGAACGATCCAGGAGAGAGAGAGGAGATGGAGAAAGGAGACAGCGAGAGTCAGAGAGGTACGAGAGGAGACGAGAGGCTGAGAGAGCAGCAGCTGAAGCTGATGTCAAAATCCAACAGGAATACAGAGAGTTGGAGCCAGATGATGTCGTGGAAAGGAGGGAGCGTGCCCGTGTCCGGGAAGATCTAGAGGAGGAGAGGAGGATCAGAGTGGACCGAGAGAGGGCAGAGCCTGTGCGGGAGAGGAGAATCGACCGGGATGGGGAGCTGGTCCTGGAGGGCTACGAACGCCAGGTCCGAGAGAGGCGAGAAAGGGAAGAGCAACGATCCAGGACAGTCCAAAGAGACAGAAGGGAGCCTGAAGATGGTGAAAGGAGGCAACGAGAGTCAGAGAGGTACGAGAGGAGACGAGAGGCTGAGAGAGCAGCAGCTGAAGCTGATGTCAAGATCTATCGAGAGTCCCGGGATGTGGAGCCAGTTGAGGAGGTCGTGGAAAGGAGAGACCGTGCCCGTGTCCGGGAAGGTCTAGAGGAGGAGAGGAGGATCAGAGTGGACCGAGAGAGATCAGAGCCTGTGCGGGAGAGGAGAATCGATCGGGAACGGGAGCTGGACCTGGAGGGCTATGAACGCCGCAGCCGGGAGACACAGGAGAGGGAAGAAGAACGATCCAGGAGAGAGAGAGGAGATGGAGAAAGGAGGCAACGCGAATCAGTGAGGTACCAGAGGACACGAGAGGACGAGAGGGCAGCAGCTGAAGCTGATGTGAGGATCCACCGTGAATCCCGGCAGCTGGAGCCAGTTGAGGAGGTCGTGGAAAGGAGAGACCGTGTCCGGGAAGATCTAGAGGAGGAGAGGAGGATCAGAGTGGACCGAGAGAGATCAGAGCCTGTGCGGGAGAGGAGAGTCGACCGGGATGGGGAGCTGGTCCTGGAGGGCTATGAACGCCGCACCCGGGAGACACAGGAGAGGGAAGAGCAACGATCCAGGGCCGTCCAAAGAGACAGAAGGGAGCCTGAAGATGGTGAAAGGAGGCAACGAGAGTCAGAGAGGTACGAGAGGAGACGAGAGGATGAGAGAGCAGCAGCTAAAGCTGATGTCAAGATCTATCGAGAGTCCCAGCAGCTGGAACCTGTTGAGGAAGTCGTGGAAAGGAGAGACCGTGCCCGTGTCCGGGAAGATCTGGAGGATGAGAGGAGGATCAGAGTGGACCGAGAGAGATCAGAGCCTGTGCGGGAGAGGAGAATAGACAGGGATGGGGAGCTGGTCCTGGAGGGCTACGAGCGCCAGGTCCGAGAGAGGCGAGAAAGGGAAGAGCAACGATCCAGGACAGTTCAAAGAGACAGAAGGGAGCCTGAAGATGGTGAAAGGAGACAGCGAGAGTCAGAGAGGTACGAGAGGAGACGAGAGGCTGAGAGAGCAGCAGCTGAAGCTGATGTCAAGATCCAACAGGAATACAGAGAGTTGGAGCCAGATGATGTCGTGGAAAGGAGGGAGCGTGCCCGTGTCCGGGAAGGTCTAGAGGAGGAGAGGAGGATCAGAGTGGACCGAGAGAGGGCAGAGCCTGTGCGGGAGAGGAGAATAGACCGGGATGGGGAGCTGGTCCTGGAGGGCTATGAGCGCCAGGTCCGAGAGAAGCGAGAAAGGGAAGAGCAACGATCCAGGACCGTCCAGGGAGACAGAAGGGAGCCTGAAGATGGTGAAAGGAGGCAACGAGAGTCAGAGAGGTACGAGAGGAGACGAGAGGCTGAGAGAGCAGCAGCTGAAGCTGATGTCAAAATCTATCGCGAGACCCAGCAGCTGGATCCAGTTGAGGAGGCTGTGGAAAGGAGGGAGCGTGCCCGTGTCCGGGAAGATCTGGAGGATGAGAAGAGGATCAGAGTGGACCGAGACAGATCAGAGCCTGTGCGGGAGAGGAGAGTCGACCGGCAAGAGGAGCTGGACCTGGAGGGCTACGAACGCCGCACCCGGGAGACACAGGAGAGGGAAGAGCAACGATCCAGGGCCGTCCAAAGAGACAGAAGGGAGCCTGAAGATGGTGAAAGGAGGCAACAAGAGTCAGAGAGGTACGAGAGGAGACGAGAGGCTGAGAGAGCAGCAGCTGAAGCTGATGTCAAGATCCAACAGGAATACAGAGAGTTGGAGCCAGATGATGTCGTGGAAAGGAGGGAGCGTGCCCGTGTCCGGGAAGATCTAGAGGAGGAGAGGAGGATCAGAGTGGACCGAGAGAGATCAGAGCCTGTGCGGGAGAGGAGAGTCGACCGGGATGGGGAGCTGGTCCTGGAGGGCTACGAACGCCAGGTCCGAGAGAGGCGAGAAAGGGAAGAGCAACGATCCAGAACAGTCCAAAGAGACAGAAGGGAGCCTGAAGATGGTGAAAGGAGGCAACGAGAGTCAGAGAGGTACGAGAGGAGACGAGAGGCTGAGAGAGCAGCAGCTGAAGCTGATGTCAAGATCTATCGAGAGTCCCGGGATGTGGAGCCAGTTGAGGAGGTCGTGGAAAGGAGGGAGCGTGCCCGTGTCCGGAAAGGTCTAGAGGAGGAGAGGAGGATCAGAGTGGACCGAGAGAGATCAGAGCCTGTGCGGGAGAGGAGAATCGACCAGGAACGGGAGCTGGACCTGGAGGGCTACGAACGCCGCAGCCGGGAGACACAGGAGAGGGAAGAACAACGATCCAGGACCGTCCAGAGAGACAGACGTGAGTCTGAAGATGGTGAAAGGAGACAGCGAGAGTCAGAGAGGTACGAGAGGAGACGAGAGGCTGAGAGGGCAGCAGCTGAAGCTGATGTCAAGATCTATCGAGAGTCCCGGGATGTGGAGCCAGTTGAGGAGGTCGTGGAAAGGAGAGACCGTGCCCGTGTCCGGGAAGGTCTAGAGGAGGAGAGAAGGATCAGAGTGGACCGAGAGAGGGCAGAGCCTGTGCGGGAGAGGAGAGTCGACAGGCAACGGGAGCTGGACCTGGAGGGCTATGAACGCCGCAGCCGGGAGACAGAGCAGAGGGAAGAAGAACGATCCAGGAGAGAGAGAGGAGATGGAGAAAGGAGGCAACGCGAATCAGTGAGGTACGAGAGGAGACGAGAGGCTGAGAGAGCAGCAGCTGAAGCTGATGTGAGGATCCATGGTGAATCCCGGCAGCTGGAGCCAGTTGAGGAAGTCGTGGGAAGGAGAGACCGTGCCCGTGTCCGGGAAGAGCTAGAGGAGGAGAGGAGGATCAGAGTGGACCGAGAGAGATCAGAGCCTGTGCGGGAGAGGAGAGTCGACCGGGAAAGGGAGCTGGTCCTGGAGGGCTACGAACGCCAGGTCCGAGAGAGGCGAGAAAGGGAAGAGCAACGATCCAGGACAGTCCAAAGAGACAGAAGGGAGCCTGAAGATGGTGAAAGGAGGCAACGAGAGTCAGAGAGGTACGAGAGGAGACGAGAGGCTGAGCGAGCAGCAGCTGAAGCTGATGTCAAGATCTATCGAGAGTCCCAGCAGCTGGAGCCAGTTGAGGAAGTCGTGGAAAGGAGAGACCGTGCCCGTGTCCGGGAAGATCTAGAGGAGGAGAGAAGGATCAGAGTGGACCGAGAGAGATCAGAGCCTGTGCGGGAGAGGAGAATCGATCGGGAACGGGAGCTGGTGATTGCTGAGAGCCAAAGACGAGAGAGAAGTGAAAGAGAAGAGCCACGATCCAGGACCATCCAGAGGGACTCCCGTGAGAGCAGCAGGCTCCAGATCATCGAGGAAGAGCAGGAGGTTGACCTCGTCCAGCGCCGTCCGGCAGCTGAGTTACGACGTGAAGTGTCTGAGGTCCCTGCCGCTGAGCCCCCAGCAGAGGAGGGGCAGAGGAGCCGCAGGCTTCTCCGCGGGGAAGAAGCACCCGAGGCGGACAGCAGCCGGATCCGTGAGGATGGAGAACGACGACGTGAGAGGAGCCTCTACCAAACCGTGGATGTGGACACCAGGGACCTCTCCCTGCCGGGGGAGCAGGCACCCATCAGCGACCTGCGGGTCCGTTACATCCCCGCCGAGCCTGACGTGCAGCCGGAGGTGAAGGTCCTGCCCCAGCCCTGCGACCCTCAGACCGTTGCCTACCTGGTCCACGTCATCCAGAACGTGAATGATCCTGAAGCCACCACCTACGAGATCGTTTGCCACCACCCCCACGACCCGGAGCAGCCTCTCTACGTGAAGAAGTGCCAGGTGTCAGCCAAGCCACCAGCAGCTCCCTGCGATGCCGACCACCCCCCGGAGCCACAGCCCCAAAGGGATGAGGGAGAAACGGAGGAGCCAGAGGACCTCCCGGCTGCCAGCTCCCGGCAGAACCCAGAGGATCTCGAAGGGCCGCAGGAGAGAACCGAAAGAGGGGTGAAGGAAGGGGCTCCCCGGGCCTCTGCCGCCGAGCTGGGCGCTGTTAAGGGTGACCCTGGCCGGGCGAAGACCAAGGAGGACCGGAGGGACAGTCAGCGCCCCAAGGTGCCCAGCGCAGAGGAGAAGCAGCAGCCCCAGGGAGATGGATCGAAGGCTGCCAGGGAGAGGGAGCGTGAGGACAGGGAGGCCAAGGGCTGCCCACCTCCGCCCCAGGCTGCAGGGCCACGGGAAGCCGGCGAGCAGGGCCGGAGAGCTGCCGACGAGAGCCGAGCTCAGCCGCCGCGGCGGGACGGAGCCGGCCGCGGCCGAGAGGGTGCTGAGCTTCCTCCGGCCGAGAGGAGCAAGCAGGCAGCGCAGGAGAGCGGCAGGAGGAGCCCCCGGGCAGACAGCGATGCTCAGCGGGAGGAGGAGCCCCGGCCGGGCACCAAGCTGAGCCAGGGCCCCTCCGGCACCCCGCAGGAGGCACCGAGCCGTGCGACCAAGGATGCAGCCAAAGCTTCTTGAGGAGAGGTCCTGCCCCTGGAGCCGGCAGAGCTTCCCCGAGCCCCTTGGAGGATCTCTTCTGCTCTCTGCTTTCACCTTAGGAGCACTTCTGCTCCCTGCTTTCACCGCGGGCTGTCACCAGGGCACACAAAAGGGTTCATGGGGGGGCTGGGAGGTGCTGTCCAGCGGCTGTGGGAGTTACCTCCAGGTACCAAACCCTCAGCAGAGAGGCTCTGCCTCGGGATCTGCAGCTTCTGCCTCCCTGCACCACTCCTTGGCCACCTGCACGCAGTATTTAGCCACCTTGCAGCTCTGATTTGGATTCCTTGGGTCTCTCTCTCTCTCTCTGTGTCCTTGGTGTCCTCTCTTCTCCCCTGTGGCACAAGCTGCAGCTCACCACCCCCGCAGCTCTCCAAGCCTCCTGACCAGAAACACGAAGGAAAAGCTCCAGCAGCTCCCTCCTGCCCCTTCTGAGGGCTGAAGAACCTCAAGGCTGGGGAAGGACAAACCAACCAACCCACCACAAACCCAACCAAACAGCCCCAAAGCCTTCAGTCGACACTTTCCTGCTCCCTTCCCAGCTGAGCAGGCTCCCAGGCTGCTGCTCCACCGAGGCTGAGGCTGCTGCAGGGTGCTGGGGGGTGGGGGGTGGGGGGGGGGGGGGTGGAAGGGGGTTTGGGATTTCCTCTTTCTTCTGCTGCTGCATTGCATGGAAAAGAAAAAGTCAGAATAAATTGCTGATTGCCTGCACCACTGCTGCCCTCCTCCTCCATCCTCACCCCCCCTGCTGCCCTCCTCCTCCATCCTCACCCCCCTGCTGCTCTCCTCCTCCATCCTCACCCCCCTGCTGCCCTCCTCCTCCATCCTCCCCCCCCCCTGCTGCCCTCCTCCTCCCTCCTCCCCCCCCCTGCTGCCCTCCTCCTCCCTCCTCCCCCCCCCGCTGCCCTCCTCCTCCCTCCTCCCCCCCCTGCTGCCCTCCTCCTCCCTCCTCCCCCCCTGCTGCCCTCCTCCTCCCTCCTCACCCCCCCCTGCTGCCCTCCTCCTTCATCCTCCCTCCCCCCTGCTGCCCTCCTCCTCCATCCTCACCCCCCTGCTGCCCTCCTCCTCCATCCTCACCCCCTGCTGCCCTCCTCCTCCCTCCTCCCCCCCCTGCTGCCCTCCTCCTCCCTCCTCCCCCCCTGCTGCCCTCCTCCTCCATCCTCCCCCCCCGCTGCCCTCCTCCTCCCTCCTCCCCCCCCTGCTGCCCTCCTCCTCCATCCTCCCCCCCCTGCTGCCCTCCTCCTCCCTCCTCCCCCCCTGCTGCCCTCCTCCTCCCTCCTCCCCCCCCCTGCTGCCCTCCTCCTCCCTCCTCCCCCCCCGCTGCCCTCCTCCACCATCCTCCCTCCTCCCCCTCCCCTGCTGCCCTCCCTCCTCCCCCCCCCTGCTGCCCTCCCTCCTCCCCCCCCCTGCTGCCCTTCCTCCTCCCTCCTCACCCCCAGCTGGGACAAGGGCTTGCAGGGGCAGGGTGAGGGGCAAGGGGTTGAAGCTGAAGGAGAGACTGGAGCTGGGGAAGAAATGCCTCCCAGGGAGGCTGGGGAGAGCCTGGCACAGGCTGCCCAGGGAGGCTGTGGCTGCCTCCTGCCCTGGAGGTGCTCAGGGCCAGGCTGGGTGAGGCCCTGAGCAGCCTGGGCTGGAGGGAGGTGTCCCTGGGCAGGGCAGGGCAGGGGGCTGGAGCTGGATGCTCTTGAAGGTCCAACCCAACCCATTCCATGCATCTGTGACTTCTACAAGGGCCTCAGCCTGGTGGGAGGGTGGCCCAGCTCAGCTCACAGAGGGGGAGGGTGGCCCAGCTCAGCTCAGAGGGGGAGGGTGGCCCAGCTCAGCTCACAGAGGGGGAGGGTGGCCCAGCTCAGCTCACAGAGGGGGAGGGAGGGGGGAAGGGACCTCTGGAGATGCTCCAGCCCCAGCCCTCTGCCACAAGAGCTTCACAGGTGGCTTTGGTATGGCTCCACCACCTCTGATGCTCCACCTCCCAGGCACTTCACTCAGCCCTGCTGCTGAGAACCTCTCCAGACCCTCCCTGCTGCCCAGCTAGGAGCCCACAGACCTCTCCCAGCCTCCCTCCCTCCTGCTGAGGCTAATTCCAGAGGCTTCCATCCCAGCTCACCCATGCTGTGGTCCAAAGCCTGCATCCCCAGGAAGCTGTGGATGTGCTCTGCTGTCATGGGGAGGACCAGCAGGCCAAGGGCCACCCAGCTGCACATCTCCCTGGCCCCATGCCCCCAGCTGCCTCTGCCCCTGGGGCTCTCTCCCCTCCCGGCTGCTTGGGCAGCAGCAGGGCAGGGAAGATGCTCAGAGCCCTGGAGATGGAGACCTCCAGGAGCAGAAATCCAGGTTTGAATTCCCCTTTTCTGGCCCTCGAGCAAGAAGAGTTGGAGCCCCCTGGGCAGCAGATGGAGCTGCAAGGCTGCAAGAAGGCAGCAGGGGGAAGCCAGGACAACCCCAGCACCATCTGCGTCCTGCTCTTGAGCGCAGCCGGAGCCTGCCGCCTGCTCCCGGGGCCGGGCCGAGAGCCTCCCAGGGGACAGCCCTTAAGGGGCTTCTCCCTGCCCTGGTGCCAGAGGGGGCTGGGAAGGCCTGACCCGGGCGGGGAAGGTCGGTCCCGGGCCGGGGGCGGGGGGGGGATGCTCTCAGCCGCGTCCCCTGCGGCGGCGGCAGCGGCTCGGTGACAAACATATGGCAGCACAGATGGAGCTGTCTGCAGCCGGAGCCAGAGCCTGGGCTGCGGCCACGCCGAGAGCAGCAAGAGACCTCCTGCGGTGCCTCCCTGCGGCCAGGAGGAGCCCGGAGCCAGCCCTTCCCCTCCCTGGGATTCCCTCTCGCTGGGTCCCTGGGAGAGGAGCCTGAGCCCCGGCCCGGCTCCAGCCTCCTCTCTGGGAGCTGCGGGGAGCCAGGAGGTCTCCCCCTGAGCCTCCTCCGCTCCGGAGGCAGAGGAGCCGGGAAGGGAGCAGTGGCAAAGTGCTGAAGGGAGAGCAGAGAGCCCAGGAGGAGAAAACAGAGCTGGAAAGGATCGGAGAGAAGGGAAAATCATCGGGGAGGGGAAAGGGGCCAGGGGGAGAGGAGGGGCCGGGAGCTTTGGGGACCTCGGGCGGGTCCTGATCTGCCGTTAGAGGCTGGGGCAGCCCCGGGGCTGAGTCAGGGCTGGGCGCTGGCTCCGAGGGCGGTGGCTTTGCGGGGAGGCTCACAAGGAACTCAGCTCCTGCCAGGCTGCCACATCGCTGCCAGGCCCTGCCCGGGACACTGCCCAGCGCCCAGCCCAGCGCCCAGCCATGGTGAGCGAGCTGCGAGCCGCCGCGGGCACCCAGACGGGAGAGGAAGGGGCAAAGGAGGGGCGAGGAAGGGGCAGGGGGGAGGAGAAGGGGCAAGGGGGGGAGGGGAAGGGGCAGGGGGAGAGAAGGGGCAAGAGAGGAGCAAGAGAGGAAGGAGAAGGGGCAAGGGGGAGGAGGGGAAGGGGCAGGGGGAGAGAAGGAGCAAGAGAGGAAGGAGAAGGAGCAAGGGGGAGGAGGGGAAGGGGCAGGGGGCAGAAGAAGGGGCAAGAGAAGGACAAGAAGGGGCAAGAGAGGAAGGAGAAGAGGCAAAGGGGTGAGAAGAAAGGGGCAAGAAGGGGAGGAGAAGGGGCAAGAGAGGAAGGAGAAGGGGCAAGGAGGGGAGAAGAAAGGGGCAAGGGGAAGAGAAGGGGCAAGAGAGGAAGGAGAAGGGGCAAGGGAGGAAGGAGAAGGGGCAAGGGGGGGAGGAGAAGTGGCAAGAGAGAGAGGAGAAGGGGCAAGAGAGGAAGGAGAAGGGGCAAAGGGGGCAGAAGAAGGGGCAAGGGGGGGAGGAGAAGGGGCAAAGGGGGCAGAAGAAGGGGCAAGGGGAGGAGGAGAAGGGGCAAGGGGGGGAGGAGAAGGGGCGGGGGGGGCACAGGAGGCAGAGGATCTTCTGCCCCAAGAGCTGCTGCTGAGCCGCCCTGTGGCACAGGAATTGGAGCTGAATCTGCAGCGGGGAGGGGGCCTGGGCAGGGGCAGAGGCTCCCTGCAGATGCAGGGGACCAGGGGCAGCCATTTGTGTCGTTCTCTACCATCCCCACCCCTCCTTTCCACCCCCACCCCCCCAGACTCAGGGCCGCAGCTCTGTTCTCACCCAGCCCCCATCCCCCCCCAGCAGCAGGGCAGGGGGTACCAAGGACCCCCTCCCGGCGAGGAGCAGCTCCTGTCGCATCCAGCCGGGCTGCAGCGAGCCTGGGGCAGGGCAGGATGTGGCCAGGAGGCCTCCGGAGGCTGAGGCCGGGCAGGGAGAGGAAGACTCCTCCCAGCTGTGGGCAGGGGAAGGAAGCTCAGAATGGGTTGGGCTGGAAAGGACCTCTGAGATCATCGGCACCCAGCGGCCAGCCGAGACCACCGTGGCCACTAAACCCTGTCCTGAAGGAGCCTCACATCCCCCCCACCCCCCCAGCCCTCTCCCCCTTTCCCCCCACCCCGGGCCAGCCCCAGCTGCCTGGGAGCAGCCAGCTCCGCATTTTTCCCTCCTGACTCAGAGTTTCTGCTCCGTCCGGGCAGGGCAAGGGGAGGAAAAGGGGGAGGGGAAAGGACTTCTCCTGCCAGGAAGGCAGGGACCCAGGCAGCAGGCTGCTGCGGCGCAGGAGACTCCGCCGCGGGAGCCCAAAGCTCCCCGGGGGGCATTTTCCGTCGGCCGCTCCCCAGCCCTCCTTGGGCGGCTGCCTGCAGCCCAGCCCTGCCCTGCCGAGGCAGGGGAAGAGGCACAGGGCAGGGAAAAATGCAGCTCGACAGGTTGGGCAGGGCAGACTCCGGGGGCAGGAGGCCCCCAGCAGCCCAACCCTCCTGCAGAGACTGGGGGGGGGGGGGAAGGGGCAGGGTGGGCAGGGGCAGGGTGGGAAGGGTGAGCAGGCAGGGGCAGGGTGGGCAGAGCCAGGGTGAGCAGGCAGGGGCAGGGTGGGCAGAGCCAAGGTGGGCAGCCAGGGGCAGGGTGGGCAGAGCCAAGGTGGGCAGGCAGGGGCAGGGTGGGCAGAGCCAGGGTGGGCAGGCAGGGGCAGGGTGGGCAGAGCCAAGGTGGGCAGGCAGGGGCAGGGTGGGCAGAGCCAGGGTGGGCAGGCAGGGGCAGGGTGGGCAGAGCCAGGGTGAGCAGCCAGGGGCAGGGTGGGCAGAGCCAGGGTGAGCAGGCAGGGGCAGGGTGGGCAGAGCCAAGGTGGGCAGGCAGGGGCAGGGTGGGCAGAGCCAGGGTGGGCAGGCAGGGGCAGGGTGGGCAGAGCCAAGGTGGGCAGGCAGGGGCAGGATGGGCAGAGCCAGGGTGAGCAGGCAGGGGCAGGGTGGGCAGAGCCAGGGTGGGCAGGCAGGGGCAGGATGGGCAGAGCCAGGGTGAGCAGGCAGGGGCAGGGTGGGAAGGGTGAGCAGGCAGGGGCAGGGTGGGCAGAGCCAAGGTGGGTAGGCAGGGGCAGGGTGGGCAGAGCCAGGGTGGGCAGCCAGGGGCAGGGTGGGCAGAGCCAAGGTGGGCAGCCAGGGGCAGGGTGGGCAGAGCCAGGGTGGGCAGGCAGGGGCAGAGTGGGCAGAGCCAAGGTGGGCAGGCAGGGGCAGACTTTTCTTCAGCCAGGGGCAGGATGGTCAGGCAGGGGCAGAGTCTTCACCCTGGGCCAGGCTCTCCCTCACCCCGGGGCCAGGCTCTCCCTCACCCAGCCCTAGGCTCTCCCTCACCCAGCCCTGGGCTCTCCCTCACCTCGGGGCCAGGCTCTCCCTCACCCAGCCCTGGGCTCTCCCTCACCTCGGGGCCAGGCTCTCCCTCACCCAGCCCTGGGCTCTCCCTCACCCAGCCCTAGGCTCTCCCTCACCCCTGGGCCAGGCTCTCCCTCACCCAGCCCTGGGCTCTCCCTCACCTCGGGGCCAGGCTCTCCCTCACCCAGCCCTAGGCTCTCCCTCACCCCGGGGCCAGGCTCTCCCTCACCCAGCCCTAGGCTCTCCCTCACCCAGCCCTAGGCTCTCCCTCACCCCGGGGCCAGGCTCTCCCTCACCTCGGGGCCAGGCTCTTCCTCACCCAGCCCTAGGCTCTCCCTCACCCCGGGGCCAGGCTCTCCCTCACCCCGGGGCCAGGCTCTCCCTCACCCAGCCCTAGGCTCTCCCTCACCTCGGGGCCAGGCTCTCCCTCACCCCGGGGCCAGGCTCTCCCTCACCTCGGGGCCAGGCTCTCCCTCACCTCGGGGCCAGGCTCTCCCTCACCCCGGGGCCAGGCTCTCCCTCGGCCGGGGCCAGCGCCCCCTGCAGGGCTCCGCAGCTGCTGCCTTTGCTCCCTGCAGCCCACCGAGACCGAGCGCTGCATCGAGTCCCTCCTGGCCGTCTTCCAGCGCTACGCAGGGAGGGATGGGAACAGCTGCACCCTGTCCAAGAGGGAGTTCCTGGCCTTCATGAACACTGAGCTGGCTGCTTTCACCAAGGTGAGCCAGCTCCAGCTCCAAAGTCGCCTCCCACGGGGCAGCACTTCGAGGCTGTGCCCCCCTCAGCACCCTGGGGTGGGGGAGTGGAGGAGCTCAGTGCCACCAGAGTCAGAGCATCATGGACAGGTTGGGCTTGGAGACCCCCAGAGCTCACCCAGGGATAGCCCCAAGCTGAGCTGGGCTGGGGACAGCCCTGGGGGCAGCTCCCAACCCGCCCTGGGCAGCCTGGGCCAGGCTCTGCCCAGCCTCAGCAGCACCAATTGCTCCTCCTCTGCCCTCTCCCTCTCCCCTCTGGCACTTCCAAACCATCTCCCCTGGGCCTCCCCTGCTCCAACCTCTGTCCCCAGCTCTGCTCAGCTCTGGAAGCTCTCCAGGAGGTCTCCCTGCAGCCTTCTCTCCTCCAGGCTGAACTCTGCCAGCCTGAAGCCTCCCAGCAGAGAGCTTCCAGCCCTGCCCCCAGCCCTGCTGTGGCCTCCTCTGCCCCTCTCCCCCAGGGCCCTGCCTGTGCTGAGGCCTCCAGAGCTGCCCCCAGCCCTGCAGGGCTCTCAGCAGAGCTCCAGGGGGGCACAATCCCCTCCCTGCCCCTGGGCTGCTGGGCACCAGCCCCAGGGCTCAGCCCCTCACCCCCCAGCTCCCCTCTGGCACTTCCAAACCATCTCCCCTGCTCCTGCCCTGCTCCACCCTCTGTCCCCAGCTCTCTGCTCAGCCCTGGGAGCTCTCCAGAAGGTCTCCCCTTGGAGCCTTCTCTTCCTCTCCAGGCTGAACTCCCCCAGCTTGGCCTCACAGCAGAGGACCTCTGTGGTCTTTCCCTCTCCCCCAGAACCAGAAGGACCCAGCTGTGGTGGACAGGATGATGAAGAAGCTGGACCTGAACAGCGACGGGCAGCTGGACTTCCAGGAGTTCCTCAACCTCATCGGGGGCATAGCAGTGGCCTGCCACAACAGCCTGCTGGTCAGCAGCCCTGCCCCCTGAGCCTGGCCCTGCCCCCTGAGCCTGGCCCTGCCCCCGGCTGCCCTCCAGCCCCCCGAGCCCGCCTGGACCCGCGGCTGGCAGCGGTGCCCCCGGGCCGGGCACTTCCCCCTCCCTCCTTCGTGTGCGGTGAATAAAGGTTCCAAAGCCCAGCGGGAGGGAAGGAAATGCTCCGATGGGGACAAGGAGGAGGCAGGAGCTCAAGCTCCAGGGCAGGGGGAGGAGCTCCAGGGCAGGAGCTCCAAGGCAGGACCAGGAGCTCCAGGGCAGGAGCCCCAGGCAGGAGCAGGAGCTCCAGGGCAGGAGCCCCAGGCAGGAGCAGGAGCTCCAATGCAGGAGCCCCAGGCAGCACCAGGAGCTCCAGGGCAGGAGCCCCAGGCAGGGGCAGGAGCTCCAGGGCAGGAGCCCCAGGCAGGAGCAGGAGCTCCAAGGCAGGAGCCACCAAGGCAGGAGCTCCAAGGCAGAAGCAGGAGCTCCCAGGCCCTGCCCTCTGCTCCTCAGCTCGATGTGAGGACATCTCTGCAAGCCCTGGAGATCCTGCAGCCTCTTCAGTCCCCCAGGGGCAAGGAGTAAAGGCTCCAGGCAAGGTGTGAGAGAGACTGAAGGCTCCAGCAGGCAAAGGCAGAGCCAGGAGGAGGGGGGGGGAGCAGTGGCAGCAATTAACCACCAGCAATGAGCAGGCCCAGGAGGAAGGGCTGCAAGCTCTGCAGCCTCCAGGGCCTGGCAAAACCTCAAAGCTCTCCAAGCTTGGTGGCTCCAGGGGGCCAGAGAGGGGAGGGGGAGGTGAAAAGAGGGAAGGGAACCTCCCCTGCCTCCAGCAAGAGCCAAAGTGAGCCCCAAGGGATGGGTAGCAGGGTGGGCAGAGGCCTTTATTGAGGGGAAGTTGATTGGTTGGAGGGCACAACACAACACCACCAACCCCCCAGCAGCACTGGGAGCCTGAGTTGCTCTCCTGGCCCTTGGGGAGGCAGCAGGGCTGGCCCCAGGCAGGGCTGGCCCCAGGCAGGGCTGGCCCCAGGCAGGGCTGGCCCCAGGCAGGGCAGCCCCCAGGCAGGGCTGGCCCCAGGCAGGGCAGCCCTCAGCTGCAGCCCTCCTGGGGGGTTAGGGGACCAGACTCAAGCTCCTCCCTCCTGGCCAGGCTCAGCAGGGCTTGGAGGTCTTCTTCTTCCAGGGTGCAAGAGGCAGCAGCAGGTCCTGCAGAGCTTGCTGTGGGGCTTGGCAGAGGCCAACACTGAGCCCCTGGCAAGGGCAAGAGAGAGGCCCAGGGCCTGGGGGAGGCTATGCCAGGGGTGGGGGCTGGAGGGAGCAGCACAACTGACAACTACTTGGCAGCAGCTAAGAGCATTGCTGGGGGGGGGGGGAGGGAGGGGAGGGCAGGGCCAGGGCAGGGCCAGGGCAGGGTCAGGGTGCAGGCAGCAGGAGGGGAAGGAGGGAGGGGAAGGCTCCCACCCTGCTGGGCAGCTGAGGGAGGTTCCCTGCCCGGCCAGCTCAGGCCTAGCGGAACTGGAGGGGACTGATCCTGAGCCCCAGGACGTCCTTCCCGATCTCTGTCACCTGGGGAGCAAAAGGAGATGGGGTCAGGAACCCCAGAGCCTGCCCAGCCCTGCTGCAGCCAGCCCAGAACTGCTGCAGCCAGCCCAGAACTGCTGCAGCCAGCCCAGAACTGCTGCAGCCTGCCCAGAACTGCTGCAGCCTTCCCCAGAACTGCTGCAGCCAGCCCAGCCCTGCTGCAGCCTTGCCCAGCCCTGCTGCAGCCAGCCCAGAACTGCTGCAGCCAGCCCAGCCCTGCTGCAGCCTTGCCCAGCCCTGCTGCAGCCAGCCCAGAACTGCTGCAGCCAGCCCAGCCCTGCTGCAGCCTTGCCCAGCCCTGCTGCAGCCAGCCCAGAACTGCTGCAGCCAGCCCAGAACTGCTGCAGCCAGCCCAGAACTGCTGCAGCCAGCCCAGAACTGCTGCAGCCAGCCCAGAACTGCTGCAGCCAGCCCAGAACTGCTGCAGCCAGCCCAGCCCTGCTGCAGCCAGCCCAGCCCTGCTGCAGCCAGCCCAGAACTGCTGCAGCCAGCCCAGAACTGCTGCAGCCAGCCCAGAACTGCTGCAGCCAGCCCAGCCCTGCTGCAGCCAGCCCAGAACTGCTGCAGCCTGCCCAGAACTGCTGCAGCCTTCCCCAGCCCTGCTGCAGCCAGCCCAGCCCTGCTGCAGCCTTCCCCAGCCCTGCTGCAGCCTTGCCCAGCCCTGCTGCAGCCTTGCCCAGCCCTGCTGCAGCCTCCCCAGCCCTGCTGCAGCCTTCCCCAGCCCTGCTGCAGCCTCCCCAGCCCTGCTGCAGCCTTGCCCAGCCCAGACACACTGCAGCTTGCCCTGCCCAGCCCAAGCCCTGCTGCAGCCTGCCCCAGCCCCGCTGCAGCCTCCCCCAGCCCAGCCTCAGGGTGCAGGCTGCAGAGTCAGTGCCTGCAGGAGGCTCTCAAGTCAGAAGCCCAGGACTGCCCTGGGTGGGCAGAGACCTTCAGAGGTCGCCCAGCCCAAGGCCCTGCAGGCAGCAGGGCAGAGCTGGGGCTGGCAGCACTCAGTGCCAGCTCCTCAGCCCCCAGCCCCTCAGCCCCCAGCCCCTCAGCAACCTTCTCCTCAGGGCTGCTCTCCACCATGCTTCCCAAGGCCCAGGCAGGTTCCAACCTCCCACCCGAGGCCCTCTGGCACAGGGTTTGGGTTAGGGGCAAGCAGGGGGGAAGCTGCTGGAGGGGGTCTGGAGGAGGAGGAAGCTGCTGGAGGGGAAGCTCTGGAAGGGGTCTGAAGGGGAAGCTCTTGGGGGGGGTGTGGAGGGGAAGCTCTGGAAGGGAAAGGTCTGGAGGGGGAGGTCTGGAGGGGGAAGCTCTAGAGGGGGGGATGCTGCTGGGGGTGGTCTGGAGGGGAAGCTCTGGGGAGGGAAGCTGTGGTGAGGGTAGCTCTGGAGGGGGAAGCTCTGGAGGGGAAGCTCTGGGAGGAGTCTGGAGAGGAAGCTCCTGAGGGGAAGCTCTGGAGGGGGAAGCTCTGGAGCAGGGTCTGGAAGGGAAGCTCTGGAGGGAAAGCTCTGGAAGGGAAGCTCTGGAAGGGTCTGGAGGGGGAAGCTCCGGAGGGGGAAGCCACGGAGGGGAAGCCGCGGAGGGGGAAGCTCTGGAGGGGGAAGCTCTGGAGGGGGAAGCTCTGGAGGGGGAAGCTCTGGAGGGGGAAGCTCTGGAAGGGGGAAGCTCTGAAGGGGAAGCTCTGGAAGGGGGAAGCTCTGAAGGGGGAAGCCACGGAGGGGAAGCCGCGGAGGGGAAGCCGCGGAGGGGGAAGCCGCGGAGGGGCCGGCGGCGCCGGAGGGGGCCTGGGGGTCGGCTCGGGCGAGCTGAGGGGGGGCTGCAGGCGGTGCTGGAGCCCCTCTCACCGTGGTGACCCTGCAGAGCTGCCCCTGGAACTCGGGGCAGTAGCAGGCGCCGCTGAGGGGGCAGCGCTCCAGCGCCTTGCCGCGGTAGATGGGGCGGTAGGAGGCGGCGCAGATGTCGAAGGGGTTGTGGGGGTCGTAGCTCAGCTGCTGGCTGTCGCTGGGGTTCTTCTCGCAGGCGGAGAGGATCTTGCGGGTCTGGGGGAGGGGAGAGGCTCAGGAGGGGCTGCCAGGCTCGGCAGAGCCCTCCCTGGGGGCTGGGGGGGGCCGGTACCTGCTGGGCCACCTCCGGCTTGGGGCCCAGCTCCAGCAGGCGCCGGGCGAAGGCTGCGGCGGTCTTGAAGTTCTTGAGCTTGAAGAAGAGGTTGAGGGCGGTGCGCAGCACCAGGATCATGTGCACGGGCTGCAGGTTGGAGTGGGTGAAGTAGGCTGCCATCTGTGCCAGGGGGACACACACACACACAGGGGGGGCAAGGTCACCACCAGCAGGGCTGCCACAAGCCCCTACCCCCAGCCCACTGCAGCCCAGCCCAGCCCGGCCCTGCTGCAGCCTGTCCTGTCCTGCTCAGTCCTGCTGCAGCCTGCCCTGTCCAGCCCAGCTCTGCTGCAGCCTGCCCTGTCCAGCCCAGCCCAGCTGCAGCCTGTCCTGTCCAGCCCAGCCCAGCTGCAGCCTGCCCTGTCCAGCCCAGCCCAGCTGCAGCCTGTCCTGTCCCAGCCCAGCCCTGCTGCAGCCTGCCCTGTCCAGCCCAGCCCTGCTGCAGCCTGTCCTGTTCTGTCCAGCCCTGCTGCAGCCTGCCCTGTCCTGTCCAGCCCTGCTGCAGCCTGTCCTGTCCTGCCCAGCCCTGCTGCAGCCTGCCCTGTCCTGTCCAGCCCTGCTGCAGCCTGCCCTGTCCAGCCCAGCCCTGCTGCAGCCTGTCCTGTCCAGCCCTGCTGCAGCCTGCCCCAGTCCTGCTGCAGCCTGCCCCAGTCCTGCTGCAGCCTGCCCCAGCCCTGCTGCAGCCTGCCCCAGCCCTGCTGCAGCCTGCCCCAGCCCAGGGCTGCCACAACCCCTCCCCCACCCCCGGTGACTCCCTGCCCCAGAGCAGTGGAGCTGCAGAAGCCTTTGGCTTGGAAGGGGTCCTGGAGAGCAGGGAGGCTGCCCCAAGGCCTCCCCCAGGGCACCAGCAAGCCACCCAAGGGAGCTCAAGGCTCAGCCAGCCCCAACCCCACTGCCCTGGGCAGGGACAGCTCACATCAGAGCAGGTTGCTCAGAGCCACCTCCAGCCTGGCCTCAAAGTCCTCCAGGGATGGATGGAGACTCCTCCAGCACTGCCCTGGGGCAGCCTGGGCCAGGCTCTCACCACCCTCCTGGCCCTCAGCACCACAGCTCCAGAGCTGGGGAAGCCTCCCCCAGGGATGGAGGCTCCAGCACTGCCCTGGGGCAGCCTGGGCCAGGCCTGGGCCAAGCCTCAAGGGGCAGAAATTGTTCCTCAGGGCCAAGCTGAACCTCCCCTGGGGCAACCTGAAGCCATTTCCCCTTCCCTTGGCAGAGGATCCCAACCCCAGCTGGCCCCAAGCTCCTCTCAGGGAACTGTGGGGGGCAGGGAGGTCTCCCTCAGCCTCCTCTCAGGGAGCTGTGGGGAGCAGGGAGGTCTCCCTCAGCCTCCTCCTCTCAGGGAGCTGCAGAGAGCACTGCCCCAGGGCACCACCACCACCCCCCCAGGGCCCTCAGTACCACAGCTCTGGGGCTGGGGAAGCCTCCTCCAGGGCTGGAGACTCCAGCACCGCCCTGGGGCAGCCTGGGCCAGGCCTGGGCCAAGCCTCCAGGGGCAGAAATTGCTCCTCAGGGCCAACCTCAACCTCCTCTCGGGGCTCCGTGCCCAGCCCGGAGGCCTCCCCCCTCAGCCTTCCCTTTTGCTCCAGGCCTCCCAGACCCCCAAAAGGCCTCTTCCCCTTCAGCTCCCTGCCAGGGAGGGGAGCTGCTGCTGTACCTCACAGCTCCTCTTCTGCTGCTCCAGGGTCTCCTTGGGCAGCTTCTTCCTCTCGATCTCCATGGAGAGCCCCACGATGTACTCGCGGCAGATGGCGATCAGCTGCTGAGCCTTCCGGGGGTGGGGGGGAGGCAGGGGAAGGGTCAGGCCTGCAGCCCCCAGGAGGGGAGAGGCTGGGGGGAGGGGAGGCTGTGCCTCTCACCTCAGCTATCTCCTGCTTGTTGTCCACCACCAGCAGGGGCACACTGAGCAGGATGGAGCGGAACTTCTCCACGGCCTCCTCGAACTTGCCGGCGGTGGTCAGCTGGTAGCAGAGCTGCAGGCGCTGGATCAGGTCGTTGAGCTTCAGCCCCACGGCAGGGAGGGCACCCTTCAGGCCACCTTCCTTCCTGAGGGCACCACAGAGGGGTTGGCAGGGCACAGAGGAGCCTAGCAGGACCCCCCAGCCCCCCCCAACACCACCACCACCACCACAGGGCAGGCTGCAGCTCGTCCCCCAACCTCCCCTGCCCCCCGCTGGCTTTCCTCCGCCGCTGGCCTGGCACAGAGGGCACCTGGGCTGCCCCCCTCCTGCCAGCCAGGCTGCCAAGGCTCCCTCTGCAGCAGCACAGCCCTGCAGGGCTGGCTCAGGCTCCTGCAGAGCCCCCCCTGGGGGTCCTGAGAGGCCTCAGAGCAGCTGCGTCAAGGGGGGGAGGGGGCTGGGGGGCAGCGTCCCCAGGGGCTGCCCCCTGGGCTCAGGGCTCTGCAGAGCTGGGGGGCAGGGGGGCAGCATCCCCAGGGGCTGCCCCCTGGGCTCAGGGCTCTGCAGAGCTGGGGGGCAGGGGGGGCTGGGGGGCAGCGTCCCCAGGGGCTGCCCCCTGGGCTCAGGGCTCTGCAGAGCTGGGGGGCAGGGGGGCTGGGGGGCAGCATCCCCAGGGGCTGCCCCCTGGGCTCAGGGCTCTGCAGAGCTGGGGGGGGGGACAGCTCTGAGCCCCACAGCAGGCTGCAGGGAAGCTCCACTGCAGGGGCAGTGTGCCCCACTCCCCCCCAGCTGGCAGCAGGAGACTGAGCAGGGCTGGCACAGGCTCCTCAGAGCCCTGGGGGCTGAGGGGCTGGGGCCAGACCCTGCCCAGGGGGGCTCAGGGCCAGGCCAAGGGGCTGGGGCTGGCATCTGCCCAGGGGTGCCCAGGGCCAAGGGGCACAGAGTGGAGCCCAGGAGGGGGAAAGCTGTTTGGGGGGAGGCTGCTGGAGGCCTGGAGCAGGCTGAGCCCAGAGAGGTTGTGGAGAGCTCCCAACCCCCCCTGGGCACTGTGCCCCCTGGGGGGAGCCCTGCTGGGGCAGGGAGGGGGATGGAGAAGTTGCTCTCCAGGGGTTCCCTTCCCACCCCTCCAGGCTGGGATTTAGGGATTCAGTGCTCACTGCTGTTGTGAAGAGCTCCCAGGGGGGATCCTAGGCCGTGCTGGGGGGATCCCAGGCTGTGCTGGGGGGATCCTAGGCTGTGCTGGGGGGATCCTAGGCCGTGCAGGGGGGATCCCAGGCCGTGCAGGGGGATCCTAGGCTGTGCTGGGGGGATCCCAGGCTGTGCAGGGGGGATCCTAGGCCGTGCTGGGGGGATCCCAGGCCGTGCAGGGGGGATCCCAGGCCGTGCAGGGTTGTGGAGAGCTCCCAACCCCCCCCTGGGCACTGTGCCCCCTGGGGGAGCTGCTGGGGGGAGCCCTGGCGGGGCAGGGGGGGGGTGCAGGGGGAGCTGCCCTCCAGAGGCTGCCTTGTGCAGGCTGGGGCTGTGTGGGGAGGCAGAGGGCAGGCAGCAGGGCAGGGGGAGGCCTGGCAGCTGCTCACCAGTTGCGCTGAGGGAAGCCATAGAGGGCAGGCA